>NC_051156.1:206655608-206788038 GCF_013339745.2 Dermacentor silvarum
CAGTCTTCCGGCGCTAGCTTCGCGCGCTTGTCATTCGGGATCCTCTCCGATGAAGCAGTTCGCCGGACGATAGCCGCGGGCGGGGTGGTCAGACGCCACTTGCCGACGACGGCTCAAAGCCTCCCGCTATACATGGCTTGCACTGACGTCACTTCCGCCAATGCTGGGTTAGGTTTCCGCCATATCGGAGCACCCGGATACGCCACCCGGAGCACCACCATATGGCACCACGCTGTTAGTCGTATGCGAATGGCACTGTTTTGCAATGGCTATTTGCGCAGTTGTTGGGTGTTGCAACCGCAGTAAAAGCAGCTCGAGGAAGGAGTCGGCAAACACGAACCTTTTTCGGCTTCCGAAGGTTGTGGAATGGCAAGACGAACGAACGAAAGCACTTAGCTCGAAGCGGCGCAGCCTGTGGCTTGCGCGTATCAAGCGTGCTGATCTCAAGGGCGATCTCCCAAACATTCGAGTGTGCGGCGCCCACTTCGTAACAGCTAAGCCTGCGCAATATTACATAATGCGCACTTAACGCTGCACTATAGAATCACATTTGTTTGCATTTGTAGGAAGACCGTCCAAGCTCTGAAGAAACGAACCCGGACTGGGCGCCAACGCTTTTGCTAGGCTACAAAGCAAATAATGAAGGCACTGCGCGCTACGAGCGTGCTGCAAGGCGATGGTATAAACGAACGACTCCCGAGGTTGACGCGGTGACCGCTGCACCGGCAAGAGCTTTTGGAGTCGGCGAAACGCCACCCGAAAACCGCTACGACGACGGTGACGACGACCGCACATACACAGACAGCCCGTTGAAAACTGTTGAAATCAAAACATGCATGTAAACAATGCAGAAATATCGATCCAAATAAAGCATGGAAAGTACGCACATCATTCTCCGAGCCACAAAACACTCGGGCAAGCTGCATATCCTGTTTGAAAATTTTCAGACCCTAGCACATAAACTCCGCTTTTACGGGATTGTTAAATGGACAGTATCAGTTCGTTTCTTCTCTGCACCAAGCTCCAATCTTGCGTGTCTCCTGCACGTACCACTGACTAACCAGGGAATGCCTCTGAATGTTATAAACAAAATGCGGCATGGAAAACGGGGGCTGCAGCCTGCATCTCCTAGTAGGAGCACCTTTTCTCCTTGCAGCCGCTTCGCCTACAGTGTTTTCACCCAACCGCTTGTGAAGTAGTTGTGGGATTCAAGCGATTTATAAGCCTTCATTTCCTCTAGTGTCGCGAAGCTTGAAGAGAAAACTAGGCAGTTTACATTGCATCCGTGTGAGACCTCGGGGAAAGCGCTAACGTCCATCGTCGTATCCGCACTCAGTCGCAACGTGTACGGGTCCACATCGTCGCACAGTTTCACTTTTTCTTGATATCGTGCACGCGCCGAACCGATCAGTCCTGCGTAAAATGCCTCGTTAAACGCAGGCCTACTGTAAACGGGTGGCATTTTTCGCGAGGAGCGGTGAAATCCGCTTAGAAAACACAGTGAGACCGCATAAGCGCACGCGATCAGATGCGAAGGCGGCGCGCGCGGTGCTCCGGCATGGCGCGGACGCAGCGGCGCGGGCGGACGTGACGTCACGTGCAAGCCATGTATAGAGGAGGCTATGCTCCCGCTCCCGCGCAACGCTCACAGAAGACGGTCCTAAAGCCCCTATATAAAAAAGTAGCGACACTCTCCTCCTCCACCTTCCCTCCTCCTCGATTCTCCTCTCTTTCGCGCTCGCTCCTCGACCGTGGCGCCGCCTACACCGCTCGAGCGTAGCAGACGACCTTTCGCAGAGTGAATGCGCGCTTAGCAAGGCGGTGCGTTTGAGCGTTTGCGTTTGCTTTCTAGCTTCGAGTAACTTCGTGTACAGCATAGAATTTCTGTAAGGAGGGTTATATAAATTCAGTGACGGCAGGTTTTCGTTTATTCCTGTTTTGAAAACTTCTTTTAAGTACCTAAACGAGCGCCAACGCCGTACCATGACGACTCCGAATGTATCGCGTGCGCTACAATTAGGTACGTAACATTTGTCAAGCGCGTGTCGCAAGATCTTGTTGCGAATTGGTGTAAATAATAAGTTTGTGATCGAATGTCAACATCTTGGCCTCCAGCAAGCCCTCGGTAACCTAAATAATCCGCACCGTCCATACCATGTGAATTCGCGACGCGTATCAGATGACGTAAAAAGGCTGATAGAGGACACAAACAATCGCTGCTCTGAAGGTTCGATGGGGCATTACAAGCTACAAAGCTGCCTACATGCGTGCTTGCCAATATTATAAGCACGCGCCAAGGCTCGGGGTGGGCGCTTGTCCTATTATGGTTCTAGTGCCTCATACTCGACAGAATTTTGCGCGGCCGGTCATCCAGTCGGGACTCTGCGTACATAGAAAATGAAATCACTTTTTTAGCATTCACTCGCGAAGCGGGAAGGCGGTAACATGCAGCGCTTCACTCAGTCTCAAACTAGAGCATAGTGAGCTTACGTTCAGTAAATTATTTTTTCAGGTTTGTGACTTGTCACGTTAGCTCGTCCGTTCACGAAGTGACGTACTTGTCGCGAACAGAGTTGCATTAAGGTGCATGCTTTGGGAACGGTTGTGCTCGCTCCGAATTTGCGAGATACGACTTTAATGAAGTGATGACGCGCGAAGAATTGCTGCGCTGTGACACAGCCTAAATTGCGCTAAATTAAATATTTTAGTAGAGGTCAAAATGATCTGAAACAGCATTCGAGTTGGTAGTTCATGGTTTATTTTCAGCATAGATGAATTACAGGTATGCTTTTATCGTCACAAGTCTGTGTGCATAATTACACTTAGCAATACAGGCATTGTTCGCATGCATGAGTTTAAACAAGTGCAAGATGCAGTTTTAGAAGTTTATTAAATTTCTTCCTGCCAATTCGATGAATCCACGTCTTTCTTCTTAACCCGTCGCGCTTACCGGACGGTATCGAGAAGAGTCGCTTGCCTTTGCTAGAAGTATTTTGGCATCCAAAGGTGCAGCAAGCCATGGTTATGGAAAATGCCTTGAAGCGGCGTCGCACTTGCCACAAAACTTAGTTTAACGCATTCTCAAACTTAAGCAACAAGGAAGAGCAACGGTACCAACGTGCGCTCCTCGCCAGTCGGTAGACGCTTATCAAGCGAAAATGGCGACGGAGCGTGATCGTAAACAAACGCAGCCAGCGTCCGGCGGCTCGGCGGTCCACGTGATGCCATTAGGCCAATACCAATGATGATAAGTGGTTCTTGAGGGAAAGGGAAAGGTTGGCGCTATACCAATGCGGCGTCGGCCTCGGACAGGGTGTGCGAGGAGGCGGCGGCATTCTTCAAAGCGTGACGCTACTTTTTTTATATAGGGGCTTTAGACGGTCCGGCCTCGCTTTCATCCATGGCCAAGCTCGCGCTGACTAGGCTAGCGCCGCGCTCCTCTTAAGGCCACCCCACATACTGTGTTTCCCTGCGTTTTCTGGTGTTTGGTCACTCAGCGTCGTCGCTGAGGGAGGCGCCAAGGTGAAACGCCGTGCTCAAGACGCACCAGATCTCACTGCCGTCACCGACGATACCGAGAGACGCAACGGCAAGAGACGCCAGTAAGAAACGCTGCCAGCTGCGGCGGTTGCTAGGCAACGGCTCAGCTCGCGGTGCTACCACCGGCCACAGCGAAACGGCGAGAATGTGGCCAGTGTAGCCTCGCTACGAAACAACTCGAAGCTTGGTAGCGAACGTGGAACCACCTATATAGGCCTAGCGTTGCCGCGGTGGTGGATACGGCTGCCAGTGGACCTGCGTGTGAGAGCGCCGGTGCGAGGCGGCGAGATAGTAAATATGGCGGCGGTGTATGGTGGCTTCAATGCCGTTTTAGAACTGCGGTCACGGCACAAAGTCCAGAAAATCGGACGGCAAATGGTTCTTGCGTCTGAAATTTGAGACGTTCTTATACATTGACTCTATAGGGTACGTGATGGTGCCGCGAAGCCGTCCGATTTACCGGGCGTGTCGGACATGGAGGCACCGGCCCCGCTTGGGAGCAGTTTCGAAAAATGCGTTTTGGAGCAGGATAAAGTCCCTTGATATTTTTTTTACTTTTAAAAACAGAAAATCTAGGAACTTTAGAGCAGGATGGCGCAGGAAATGTGGATTGGCGCAGCACTCCCACCCCTGAACGTTCTACATGAATTGTCTGTGATGGGCAGAACGCCCGCGCAACAATTAATATCGGATACATCGCGTGCACACGCACCGCGCTATACCGCGCGTAAGTGCAATGTATTTTTCTAGCCCATCTGCCAGGTAAGTGACATATCGAACTAGATGAAGTTTTCAATGTTGTGTCGAAAATGCGCAGGGTACGATGCATATACCCATGAGCTTCGGACATGACAGCTTCAGGTTATAATTTGAACATATGTGAAAACATATTTTTGTCACGAGGAAACTGAAATAACTCTGTGAGGACAGCTACGTATAACCATGGGTTGGCCAAAAAAGGTCCATGGACCTTCTTGGATGTCCATCAGACATCCAAAATTTGACGTCTGGCGGATGTCCGATTCATCTCCGAAGCTGTGCACGGATATTAGAACGTATTCTAGACGTCTCACGGACGAAGTGCTTTCACTGAGTAATTTTCCTCCACTAGCTCATTTCTAACCGCGCTATTCTTTCTCTTTCTCCCATACCTTTGCTCCAATCCGCTGACCGCCGTAAAGGTACGTACAGTACGTGTTAGCAGCTCAAGCTAAGCACACCCGCCGTGGTTGCTTAGTGGCTATGGCGTTGCGCTGCTGAACACGAAGTCGCGGGATCATGTACCGGCCGCGGCGGCCGCATTTCGATGGGGGCAAAATGCAAAAACGCCCGTGTACCGTGCATTGGGTGCACGTTAAACAACCCCAGGCAGTCGAAATTAATACAGAGTCCCCCACTACGGCGTGCCTCATAATCAGATCATGGTTTTGGCACGTAAAGCCCCAGAATTAAAAAAAAAGAAGAAAAAAGATAGACAATTGCATTGCGAACAGCAGCAATCTCCTTTCACCTTCCTTCATGACATGGAAATAACCAAATACTGCCACCACGAGCACGCACGGCTGTATTTCGTTGGTTTGCATTCATAGAGGAAAAAAAAAAAAAAAAAAAAAAAAAAAAAAAAAAAAAAAAAAAAAAAAAAAAAAAACTTGTTTATACACGCACGACTTCCTCCAAACGCTTGTGATCTGCGTCATCCGAGCTGAGCGTGCTGTACGCTGTACCTGTACCACGGTCTCTGAATTAAGGGCAGGAGTTAAGGCAGAACTATATCATGCCAACACGGCACGGTATTCGGAATCTTTACCGTTCGATTCGTTTTTGCACAAACTTAGTCACGTGGATGCTCACATTTATTCCTACTTGCACAAGAAATTGCTTGAGTTAACTTGGAACAACATACCGTGTGTTCTAAATTAAGCTTTAGGGAATTTTAAAGAATCGCCCGTGGCAGGTAGCATAATTCTTATCCTTGAGCTGGGGTTATTCGGGGAGGCGGATATTAGTAGCACGAGAAATCGAAACACATATTCAACTAATTAAAAAATGACTAATGAACTTCTTAGTTAATTACTTTACAACACATATTGCAATTTACAAATTGTAGCTGGTGAGTTTGCAAGACGCATCCACTTGAAATGAATTCCCAGGATGACACCAGTTTCGAAATATTATTTCCCGAAGTGTGGGACAAAATACATGGGCGTTCCAGTTACTTTTGTGCTTCAATGTATAAAACAGCATTTTGGTAAAAAAAAAAAAAAAAGTGATACAACAGTGCATTTTTATGGCGAGTTTGATGGTGCATACCTCCAAACTGGTGTCATTCCGGAAATTCGTTCCAAGCGAATACGCCCGACAAGCTCACCAACTGCAATTTCTAAATCGCAATATGTCGTAAAGTAATTAACTAAGAAGTTAATGAGTTTGTTAATTAGTTGAATATGTGTTTCGATTTCTCGTGCTACTAATGTCCGCCTCTTCGAATAACCCCAGCTCAACGATAAGAATTATGCTACCTGCCACAAGCGATTTCTGGAAAATTCCGTAATACTTCAAAATGAACATACTGCATATGCACTAGCTCCTCTCCCAATACCGGATACTTTAATTGTAAGGGCACATTGGGTACCAGTGGCATAGCCAGGAATTTTTCTCAGGAGGGGGGCAACGTGGCTGGACAGGTCGAATCCGGATACGCTGAAATATTGAGGGGGAAGGGGCGTGGAGGCACGTGCGCGGCGTGCCCCTCTCCCGGCTACGTCCCTGATGAGCACTACTCTCAAGATGTGCCAGAAAGCGCATGAACGATGCATGCATTTTGTGTGTGTGATATATGACAACATTTGACACTTAATCAGCCTATTTTTTATGTCCACAGCAGGACGAAGGCCTCTCCCTGCGATCTCCAATTACCCGTCTTGCGCTAGCCGACTCCAATTTCCACCTGCAAATTTCCTAATTTCATCACCCGACCTAGTTTTCTGCCGTCCTCGACTGCGCTTCCCTTTTCTTGGCACTTACATGTTAATTGCTTTAAGAAATTTGAACAGATCACACTGAGAAAATGGGCATGTAATTTATTTCGACAAAAGTAAGCAAACAATCTAGCCACAGCCAGACCTGCTAGCAGCAACGAAACTTTGAGCAGTTGACAAATCTGCAGTGGCAAGGGCGTGGGATCACACTTTCACTAGCATGGGTGGAACGAGTTTTTCCGCAGCAGCTTTGTTCTCCAGCTTCTCGACAATGGCCAAGGCAAACTCAAAGGCTGTGCCCGGGCCTCGGCTTGTAATCAGTTGACCATCGATCACGACTCTATCCTCGCAGTACTTGTAGTCGCCTGCAAAGTGGATTGTAGTAAACAGTTGAAACACATTAGGTGGGAAGAAGAGAGAACACAGGAAAACATCCGAATCAGAAGGGACCAAGTTGCTTGTATACCCACCCTTAGAAATGTCTTCTTTCTTGCTTGGGTGCGATGTGACGTGCTTTCCATGACCAATGCCATGACTCATCAGAGCAATAGGAGCTACACGAAGGTTGAAAAAAAAAAAATTCCGCCAAACTTGAATAGTCATCAATGGCACTAGTCATCAATGACAATAGTCATCAACGGAATTGGTACATCCCCTTTGACCCTCGAGTTATCCACAAATGAGATAAATGTGCTGTCTGTGGATCAGTATTTAGTTATAATGAAGCCTCATAAGGTGGACAACTACAGTATTTTGATGATGATGCATGGATGTTTATGGTGCAAGGGCTAGTTATGGCCAAAGAGCGCCAAGACAGTACAACATTTTGCAAATCGTTCTTTGTTCACTGCCACAGTGCACAGGGCTAATTCTACGAATACTACAGTACTCGTGACATGCGACATCAACCTGTTTCAGAAAGTTGATAAAGTGCTGACCATTTGACTGCTCTACAGCTGCTTCTATTACACAGATATTAAAGCCACTGTTGCAAAAGTGGCAAACCTTTCGCACTGTCTTTAGTCTTTGGCTGCGTCATTTTAACCATTGCATGATCACCACGACGACAGCAACTCGGTGGCGGAAGTTTGGGCCGCCATACATCAGCCAAATGTATGGCGGCGCTTCCCATTGGTAGCAACAGTGGGAATTTAAGGTAACTACAGAGTTTGCAAATATACCTCGTTATTACCTGCACAAATTGCAGCAACGAGTCGTCCACTTTTTTCTTGCTCCTTCAGCAACTTGCCAACTGCTGGACTCTATAAAGACAGTGAAGAAAGTACACAAATTAAGGGTGTATAACGCCTGTGCACCGTTTCTATAGTGAATGAATGGTGCTTTAGCGACCCCGCAATGAGAGTCTTCGAGACAATGTTCTCGCACAAAGTGAGCTAACTGCCACTGTGGCCAGGTTCTTGTTAACTTGCGTGAGCGAAAACACTAACAACGGTTCTGCCAAAAATAAGACAAACCAGTGGCATCCGCTAAAGTAGACTTCAGGTGCAGCTTAATACTTTTAAACCAACTGAGCCCGTTCAACAAGCGACAGCAACCGCTTTTCACAAGAAATATTCTCAGAGATAAGGCGCGCAGACCAAACGACAGTTTATGACCGATTAGGAAGGCGCGTGCTCACCGCTGCCAAGCTTTCTGCTCCCTTCAGCCCGCCGGGTAGAACGATTACATCGTACGGAGCCTGCAACGTAGCATCTTCCAAACTCATGTCCGGTACAACGACGACGTTTCGGCTGCACTTCACAGGGCTGGCACCGGTGAGGCCAGCGATGTTAACGTCGACCTAAAAGGCAATACGACGCCACTGTGAAGCGAACAAAAACACGGCCACAGAAAACTGACCCAGCCGACGGCTTGACGTCGTACAAGAGTTTTCGCGATGAAAAGCTGCAATACTCACACCAGCTCTTCGCAATACATCGGCTGCGATAACCGCTTCCATCTCTTCCGCGCCTTCGGCGAGGATAAGGAGAGCTTTTTTGGCCATACTTAAGTTTGAATAGTTCTGACGCCGGCGTGAGAACACACACACGCAACGAGAAAGCATAAAACTTGCTTTCGTTTTAAGACCTTGACGGGCACACGGTTAGCAACTGCTTGTTCGTAAATCCAACATAAAGTGCCGTTACATTGCAGCATTTATTGCATGTCAAGCACGCAAAAACAGAACTTCACATAGTCTAAAATAATAATTAATGTAAAATTATAATTCTACTTATGTCGCGTTGTGTCTGTCTGAACTGTTTTTATCAGGATACAAATCAGAACAGCTGTTGCATGTTGTGTTTGTGGTTGGCTTCAATGTTGCGCGGTGAAGCAGCTCTTGTCTACGCAAAGAATACGCTGCCGTATCGAAGCTGAAACTGAAAGTTGTCGCTGAATTTAGGCGAATGAAACGATTGTGAGTCGTGATGCGTGCAATTTAGACCGTCTGGGGACAGCTGACTGCTGTATTATGCCCAGAATTAGGAGCAGAGGCACCGTTCAATCTTTACAGTACCGGGAAATTGGCATCGGGAAGTCTCCGTACAGGTCCAGTCTGAAAATACTGCGGCTACTAATATGTGACGTGAGTACGCTAAAGCAATTAACTCATTGTTATGAATTCACGTACTTTCAGCCTGTCGGCGCTTAGTGAAATATAATCACCTTTTTTCTGTGCGTTGCCAGCGTTCTACTGCGCCGCTGTGTGCGTCGCGTCATGGAACGATAGCTCTGCAATCAATTTATAGCGCTGCCCGCTGTAGCTGAAATCCGAAGCTCTATTTTCAGATTGACCTTTTAGCATCAAGAGCTAATCATATTTTTGTCATGCTTTTTGTCCTACGCCACGCAGCAACGTTCAACATTCACGAAGATCTGGGAAACTCATTCGAAGTCCCCGATTGCATTTGAAGAGTAAGCGCATAATGTAACTGTTCTTTCAAGTGACTGATATGTATATGCATGGCTGCTAACGAGTGACTGATGTTCCACTCTATTCCTCTAGTGGCCACATTTACCTTGACAACTACAGGACCTGCTTGGCTTTGTAAGCTTTGTAACTTTCGCTATCGTGGTTAATTCAGTGTACTGCCATACCAGAGAAAAGTTAACTTTTTTTTCTTTAACATAACAGATGCGGCATTAACTCCCTCCCAAGTCCACTCTACAAGCTCCCCCAGGAGCCGAAAAACAAGAAAATCGAGGATGCCTTGGTGTATACAGGGCCACTGGTTAGTAGCTTTCTGGAGTGTATGTAGTTTTGCGTAAGTACGAGGGCGAATCAAAAAGTCTTTGCCCTAATTTTTCTAAGCCAGGTACGTACAGTAATTACAGTAAGTAAGGTACGTATAGGTTATTACAGATATACGTACTATTCTACGTACCTTACACTATTTTTACACATTCCCCACACCGTTTCAGACATTTTCCCCATCGCAGCACTATATAAATTTGAGTTGCCCCAATGGTAGAATTCGGCCAGCTGACTATGGAACCATCGCCAAACTCATGCAAGTCTTCATGCCCTTTTGCGAATGCACAACACCACCACCTCACACTTCTCAAAGCGAAATACCTTTCCCCATACGTGAGCTGCATTTCCCTGTGTATTTCGATGGGCGTTCATCCCTTGCTCCATAGAAAATGAGTCACACTTCGTTGCTCGTACGCCGGGGACGTGTGAAGCACAACTGCGGTCTTCAACAACTGATGGACAGCAGTGCTGTGTCACGGAGCTACCTGCAGATAAGGCCGGCCGGTCCAAGAAAGGTGCACCGCTGGGAATTGATATGTTGACTTCGCATTTACAGCCGTAATTTGGCAAAAAAAAGAAAAAGAAATAGGGGCAAAGATTTTCTGATTGGCCCTCATACATTTTGCATTTCAGTGCATGTACCTAGTCTACTCAGCGTAATGAAACACCAAGACAAGAATGTGTGTTTAATGGGCGAATAACTGCAATTACATTGAATTGTAGTGCTGTATTGTTATGTTGGAAAGTTATGCCACTTTGGTTTTCCATACATAATCCGCCAATCGAACCTGCGAGCACTGGCAAGCTATAGCATTAGGAAGTTTTAGGTTTGCGCACTCACAGTTAGAGGATGCAAACTGCCAGACGTACAAAAGAACACAAAAGGTATTCAAAACAATGCAAAAGGAGTACAAAAGAATGTAAAGCATGGCATATGGCTTTGGGTAGGCAGAGACAGTTGGGTGCGCTATTTCTAAAACTCCCTATTGGCTCTACCGCCTATCATGGGTGCTAGCAAAATTAATACAGCATCATATGGAATAACATTTACTCCAGTCTGCTATCACAGCTCAGATGAGATTACTTGCAGCTGCTATGTTTCTGCATTATTTTTCTGCATGATGTCTGTAGAGCGTGCCATCTAGCTCACAGTGACCTGGTGTCATTGTCATTATCATCAGCTTATTTCATGTGCACTGCAGGACAATGTACGACATTCTACATAAGACATTGTCAACTGCATCGAACATAGTCCATTATCTTGCAATGGACAATGTCTCAAGTTCATTGCGGTTTGGTGTGCTACCAGTGTAACCATAACACGAATGAGAAGATGTAAATTGGAACAGCTTTTGTGCATGAATACATAAGAATGTAATGTGGAATTGGCTGAAATGCTGTCATGTATGCTGTGGTAAACACAAATAGCTCTACTAATATAACTTTAATTGTTGGTGTCCCAGTTCATGGCCTTTGGTATAAACATCACTGTTATAATGTGTGTAGCACCGATTGCCTAAACTGGCGAAGGACTGCCGGGCACTATTCCTATCGCTGACGGCCGACAATTGGGTCTACTGCCATGACAAGATGAACGGCAAGGTCCACCAGGAAATCTACCTGGGATCACCCAGCCACTACAAGTTCAAGCACATCGACTGGGAGACCCACGGCGAAACCATCATTTTGCAGTCCCTGCACAACCACAGCCATCCACAGCTCACACAGCCGGTAAATCGGGATTCTTCGCTTGTTTGATAACCTCAGTGACACGACGTCGACCTTCAGTAAGGTAGAAAGTTGGGCTATTTGGTATGAATAGATGCTTTGAATCAGCGTGGAAAATGACGGCCACACGAAAAGAAGGACGCACAGGACGAGAGCTGGTCCTGTGTCCTTCTCCTCGTGGTGCCACCTTTTTCCCATGCTGATCCCAAGCAGATGTCAACCCGTGCGAAACTTAAGTGCCAGGCTTCACATTTGACCACAGATTTACTTGACAGCCACAAGAGCTGCACTTCAAAGGGGGCAGAATTTAAAAAGATACAGAAATATAAGCGATATAAAAATGGGTGCCACCTGGTCAAAATGAATTATGTGCCAATGGCATTGTAGATAAGGTGCAATCCTTTTTTTTTTTTTTATGGTATCTGGGTACATAATTTGCACTGAAATCTCAGTGGAGAATAATAATTTTTGCATTTGGTATTCATCAGAATGAGTCGATCACAGTCAAGATTGAACTTACTCATACTCAACTGTGAAATGAGATAGCCACTGAATCACCATGCCAGGCAAGGTATTTCAATTGATTCGGTACCCTTAATTATGTCATTATCCAAAGACAACAGTGTGCATTTAGTGTAAATATGCCAGAGAATACAGGTTCTTCAGTTTTCTTTATTGATTATCGAGCATTTCGGTTGAGAAGCAAAGTTATATTGGTTGCTGAGAATTGGCTTTTGTTGTCAGCGTACTCAAGAGTGATGTCGAAAGGCCTACATAGTTTCTGGTGCCAGCGTTCAAAAAGTGGTGTGTTATCTGCCTTATGACATCTGGAGTTCGCTGATACAGTATTATAAATGTGTTTCACAACTAAAGCTGAACTTAGAAAAAAATTGTGTGAGAAATGTGCAGTAGTAAGCTATTGTAGTGATCATACTTTTGTTTTGATTTAACGTTATGGAGGTGCGATTTTTCAAATGATCAAGTTACCTGCTCTATGACATGGTCATTATCTGCCTAATGACATACCAGAGTTTTGTTCAGCGATGTTGCAAAAGCCTTTGCTTTCTCTTGCTTATCTAGGCAGCAAGGAGCAAACCAAGAGTTCTGATCACCATAGCAGTGTTTGCCATGTTTCCCCTTCAGTTCAAAGGCATGTTGGAAATTGACAGAGCTGTAAGTTGCATCTCTTCGATGCTCTGTGGGCTTTGGTAGTTTTTGCCATACTCGACAACTGTGCAGTTGAAGGACTCAGTTATTTTTCATGTTCTCTTGCAGATCTTTGGGAAAGAATGCAACCATGCCAATGTTTCAGAGGGCCTTCTTATTGTTGGAACAGGCAGCACCTTGACTGGGGCAGTAAGATTGTACAACTTCAGGAACATACTTGAAGAAGTGAGCCACTCTATTTTTCACAGTTTATGTCATCATCACTTTTGCTTAGTATCACTCTAGAGTTCATTGGCATTAGAAACAGCATGTCTCATGGCCAAAGATGAAGTTCAGGAAATATTTGTGTGGAAGATGTGCAACAGTAAAGTCTCATAGGGACTTTTGTTTTAATTTAAAGCTATAGAGATTAGATTTTTAATATATGTCTTTGTTTCATATATTTAGCACTGGCTATGTGAAAATAGTGTAGGTTTTAATATACGTAGCCTACATCATACCTTTTCCGAGGTAGTATATTACTTTGTAATAGTGACGCAAAGAAAGAAAGAAAAGATACCACTTGTTAGATTAAGAATAAGTATTAGAATATGGTACTTGGGCTGGAGTGTCAAAATGAGAAACTGTGCTGGGCATCAGTGCAGAATTTTAGCCCAAGTAATCGTCGGCCCCAAGTTAATTTTTGGTTGCATTTATGTACATCACATAGAAAAAAAAAGAAGAAAAAATTCAACATTATGTAGTTATAATTTGTCAGGTCATTAAAAGTGGATTTGAAATCAATGCAGCACATAGAGGGTGGAACTTACAAAACTTAGTCACTTTCTTTTTTTTTTTTTTTTTTCAGCATTCTGGCATTAAGCTTTAATGATTACATTTCTGTGTGTTAATTTATCAGGAAAGGGTAATAACTATACTTGATAAGCTGCTTTTCTTAGAAGGTGACCTATGCAACCATGGAAGCTGTATCTCCCCGTAGAGGCGTGTGCAGAATTTGACCAGGTCCTATGTGTCTTGCCCTGTTTGGTTCATGTGGCATCAAACAATTGCGTATCTGATTTTAAGTTTGATTTCTGACTACACCATCAATTCCTCAATTAGAGAATTTGTTTGCACAACTGTATTCACAAATATATACAGTTGCTTCAGTGTCATAAAACTGAAGGTGCTTGCTACAAAAATTAATGATGTTTATTGGCACCTCTGGAAACTCGGAAAACATTTGTTGGCAACATATAATATTTACTACATATAGGCCTTTATGAAAAACCTTACGTTGGTTTTTCTACTAAGTTTCATGGCCTCTTACACAGCAGCCAGAACTTTGGTAATATGAAATTAAAGGGAATATGAAAACCAATTTTTAAGGACCTAGTTTTTTATGGTGCAACAAGAAGCTCACCCTCGGTAGTGTTTACTTCAAAAAGCGCGTGGATATTTTATAAGCAGAATTGTGCGATCTGAGTAGCCTCTCAAAAAGTAAGAGTCCCTCCTCCAGCAACGCTGAGAAGTGAGAGCAATGCCGATAGCCCACCTCGGCAAATTGTGAAAGCCGCCCATCGTTCTGTTTTCACAGGAGTGAGTGCAGCTGTGGTTCACCACCTGCATTTTGACTTTTTCAACCACTTTTGACAATAAAAAGCCGGTACAATAAGTTTGCGTTGTCGTACACACCTTTCTTATATTTGTACCGCGTTTACACTATTATACACTATTGCTGGCTGGCCCCCGTCGTTGCTATTCTGTCGATAGACGAGCCAAGCCAGCTCAACGAATGCGAAGGCAGTGCCACTTTTCTATTCACTACAGATAAAGGCCTACCTGCACATTGTAAGTTTGGAAAAACTTATAACAGAAAAAAGTGTACGGAATTTCAATACTAATAAAAAGACCAGGAGCCGCGTACACTAATAGAAGGTCACGTGGTAAACCTCTTGTGCATCTTCATGTTTTTGCCGCATGGGGCGCCAAAGATCATTTTTCGCTACTTTTAGTGAACAATTAAAAATATAAATTCACGTTTAATGAGAAAAACATGCCACCATGTTCTAGCCAGTATGATAGGCAATCTTTCCAACAGCAGGGTTATCTCGATTCATGTTCTGAGCGGTTGTCTGTCCCTTTAGTGTTCACAGTATATACATTGTTCTTGCTCTCGGGGTGTGTACAGAGTTCTCAAATCCACTTTTCAAGTAATTTACCAACATGTGCCTTACACTTAAACCTCATGGTGAGCTCTACTGCCTGTGTTTTAAGCATTTAGTAATATGCAGCTTAAAATTTGTCCAGCCAATTTAAGCTGGAAGAAAATTATTTTCATTTCAGTGCATTACTCTCAATACCGATAATCAGGCATTACAGAGAGTGTGGGTTTAGAACTTAAACAAAACAAAGTTGTGCTACATCTGAGTTTACAAAAAGTGATCGGAACATGCTGTTTTGAATTTTAGTGGCTCTGTGAAGGAGGTGATGGAGGCAAGGAGGTGCTTCCAGCCTAATTTGATCTTCAGAACAAATTAGTTATTCTTTAGTTGAATCAGTTAAAGTTAGATCAGTTAAATAAAAATTTGGTTTAGGAAACTGAATGTCCTAAGGAGGGGGGGGGGGGGGGAGGCTGTGCATAAGAGTGTAACTTGATGTTTAGTTAATAAAGATGCCTGACATTAACAAAGTTCATTCTGCAGAAATCCACAAGATAAAGCAACTTTTGTGCAGTGCGAAATTGCCGTGCACATGAATGTAGCGAAATGTTGCAAGAAGAGTCAACCGCTCAGGTCAATAACAGTGCAGGACCCTTGGAAAACTAACTTGTCCTGGTGTGAGAAGTTGGATTGTTGGTTGATTATTTTGTAGATTGAACACTGTCAAACAGGATAAGAAATGAAGATAAGTACTTTCTTTTTTGATTGTCCTGTCTGATGGTGTTCAAATGCCAAAATATGCTTTGATCCCAGAAGCAAACCTGAGATTGCTGCTGTGAGACAGAGGCAGTAGCTCACTCATCAGAACTAACTATGAGGCTAGTAGATGACAGTGTGAGGCTGGAAAAATGAAAGTACAACTTGAAGCTTCGTGTTGCTTATTTTACTAATTAGCCCCATCTGTAGTCCAAACAGCAAAGGTTTATCTCCCCTCATGCTTTCCTTGAATTCAAGGCCTCTTGGCTTTATGTGCTTATTATGTGACATGGAACATGATACACTTGAAAAATTGGAAGGATGGTGGTGTGGACTCATGTGCCTTTTATTAAATTTCCTGTCCAGGCATGTATGTTTTCAGCTAAACTTTATGAGCCTTGCTTAGCACTGGATGGTGCTAAAGTCGGAACCTATCCTGCTGGCCTACCTTTGAACTGCAAGCTCAAAGGTATGTAGTATAATTTTATTTGATATTTGTCTGCACTCTAATGTGTGTTTAACAAAATTAAAGGTATCATGCTGCATGTTTACGCAGCACAGTTGATTTTGTATGGGAAGAAGAGCCTGTCAGCTCTTGCCGTCATCCCACTTTCCTTGCCTTCCTCTTTGCAGAACCCCCTCCAGTTCTCTTTGAGGTTAAGTGTTCAGAGTTCATGCTTCACTTTGGGTGCTACCCCTGGCATTACATCTGCAGCCCGCCGTCAAAGGAAGGTGTCTTTCAGGTGAGGCGAGTGTGATCGGGTGTCTGGATTTCATAATTAGTTTTCGTAAGGCTTGAAGGGGGATCTTATTGGTGCTCGCCAGATAAAATCAGTGGAATCTGATGAACTGGCTGAGAATGGACTCCTGGACTTTCCCAATTCAAGCACAGAGCCAGACTCCATTGCATTTCATCCTGATGACTCAGGAAGGATAGTCTACAACTCTTCGCATTTCATCAAGTAAGACCAAGGTGCATTTTGCGTAAAGTGCATGATATTGTTACAGTATTATCCCACAATGCTATTACTACCTTAGAAAGCTTTGTTCAAATGTTACTTGTGGCAGTGGCTTAGTTTAGTAATGGCTAATGAATTTGCTGATGCGTTAGCTGTTGTAAAATCGCCAGTAGCGTCATTCTTGCACTCAAGCCATCAAATTTCAGGGTTACTCATTGTGAATATTATTGCATTTGAAGCTTCGTAAGTGTCCTATGGTGGTCCAGGTTTGAATTCTTTAAAATATTAGGCCTGAAACTTTTTATATTGAGCAAGCAAGCAGAATTACTCTTGCAGTGTTGTCCCCAGTACGATCATGGCAAATATAAAATGATTGTCTGCCCTTGTGTAAAACTGAACATGTTGAACGAGGATGAAACATGACAAATTAGAAGATAAAGTACAATAGGAGTGCTACTACCAACTCTTATTCATAACATTGTATCTAGCTGCCGCTGCACAAGACTCTCACGCAGAGGAAGCTATGGCACGGCGACAACTACAGACAAACACATATCCTCACTTGCGCATACTGCGTGCCATGCACGCCACTCTGTGCTCCAACAAATGCCCCCTATGTAATAAGTATGCCCTCCTGTACCACATCACATGGGCTTGCCTCAAAATACAAGCAGCCCCTATGATCCCTAACCCTACAACTGTGTGGCTACAATGAGCCGTGCTGACTAGCTTAGACCCAAACAGCCAGTGACAGCTGATACAACAGGCCTGAGGCATAGCAGAGGCCACAGGAGCCCTGGACTGAGGGCCCCTCTCTGTGCAGGCGCAAGTCATCCTCTTAACCTCTTATTCCATAAATGTTATTTGTTCATCCTCCTCCTCAGTGTTTCATCCACGCTCAACATGTTCAATTGTGATGATCACGAGTTAGCCCAACGTCATGTTGTATTGGAATGTAGTCCTTGCATATTTTGTTGTAAGCCTATGGTGGAGTCACTGCTTCCGATGTTTCCTGCTCTTTTGTCTTTTGAGCCTGACATTTCCACACTTCATTGATAGGCCTAGTTTTGTCCTCTTCGTGTTCTTCCATAGACCCGATGTGTGCTTGACTGTGTTCTGATTCATACACACTGTAGCCTGCCAACAAATGTGGTGAAGGACTGGTGTAATGTCATGTGAGGTCATGGTTGGGACGCCAAGGTCTGCCAACAATATTTGTTTTCAGAAGTGCAAATGGTGCATCACCATTGTCGTAATTGTTGAAATAGCACTGTCCATAGAGTTGGTCTTTGGCAACATTGGTGCTGTCATGCTGTCAGTCAGCATTATTTTTTGGTTGTTGGTTTCATTGTTGTTGCCATCTTGTTGTCATCGTGCCAGCTACCGCAGATTTCAGTGACACTTGAAAAGAAGCTAAAAAGGAATGAATGTTAAGCTGCATTTGCTGAACTACACTTCTGGAATACCAGACACAACAGTCTTGCCTTGACTGGAGCCCTGGTAAGCCAGAAAAGATGAAAAAACGAAAGACTGGCAGGATTCCACATGAGCACCCCATGATATTTCAACAGTGTTTGCTTGAGGAGTACAGTTATAATAGTTTATTGATAAACAAATTTGCAGAATGGAGCCAAAGACTCATCCAGTTAGTTTTGAGAGCTCATTTGGAATGAGAACAACCCAAGCATGCAGGAATACTTTAAAGCGAAGCTTTCTTTGTCTCTTCCTTGGACTTTTTCACTGCTGCTGCTGCTGCTGCTGCTGTCTTGCATGCCATGTCAGGAGGTGGTTCAGAGCATGCATATATACATGGCAGGAACGTGGCAGAGAGGAAAGGCGACACAAAGAAATCGTTTGGACTTTTCCATAGCATCACATGTGCAAAATGCCCTCCGGTGCTCCCTGGGCATCGCCACAATACCCTCTTGACACCTGTAATTATCTCTGACCTGGGGGGCCAGGCAAAAGCACATACCTTTCTACTAACGTGCAGCAGTCCAGAGGGGAGGTAGATAGAATGGTAGAGAGGAAGTAGGGAGAGGAGGCAGAGAATGGGTAGAACCGATGCAGCCACGAAACAAGTGAATGACAGCCTGCCACTCTTCGCTCACAGTTCGCTCCACCTATACATGGGTGGAGGGTGGGAAAGGGAAAAAGCGACATGAGAAGGCGAGGAAATGCTACTACTAGACACGACGGCGGTTGCAGACATACTGGATACATTTAAGTTCAAGGTGCGGTATAGTACGTGTCTGCTATTTCTGAAAAATAAACACCATGCAAATTTGTCAAGTGGACAACTGTCACATGGTGTGTAGACGCAAAGCCGCATTGAAAGTACCGTAGCATCTAGGCAACACTACGGCAGCGGTCGCATGTCAAATCAACACTTCTGTATCGGCTGTGGTAGATTTGCGGCTGTGACATTGCTTGAGGTGGTGGGTTTGATCCCGACTGCGGTAGCCACATTTTGACTGTTGGCAAAATAAGAAGAACGCTTGCTGTATTTAGATTTAAGTGTTCGTTAAAGAACCCTCGGGGGTCAAAATTAATCTGGAGTTCACCGCTATGGCATACCTCATAATCCGATTGTGGTTTTAATTAATGTTTTAACATTTCTGCTACGATGCGATGTGCCATGTGAAGCAATGACAATGCTATCTTTCTCAGAGGTTATGAACAATGGTGCAAAACAACGCCTAAAGAACACATCTCGCTGTGTGTTCTGTGTACTGTGCAGACAAACAGCAGTGGTGCACGCAAGGTAACGTTCAGCATCAACTTGCTACTACTTTATTTGACTAAATGCTGAAGAAATTAAACATTCACCATCAACATCACCTAATTATCTCTAATTATCGTCAATCAAAGCAAACACCACAGAAAGCTTTGCTTACGTTCATTCCCACAGTGCGTGGGATCTTCATTATGTTTAAATCCATGATGTTACACAAACATAGCATCGCGGTTTGTCTGTAAAATTTAAGAAGTGAAACTTTGGATTTTGTTTTGTTCACTAAGACGATGAATGCACATTCAGTCTTGGAAAACTACTTCACTTGAATAAACGTAAGTTCGTGATGCTCTTTGATGTCCCTATAAGGCTTTTTATTTTAGCTTATCTCTAAATTTCTTGTTTCTTCAAAGGCACAAAAGCATAGATGGAGTGCCATCTGCTATCAGTTGCTTCCAGAGGTGGAACAATAATTAATAGCACTTTAGGAAGAGCACAAATGATCACTTGTGTTGTCTTTTGCTAGTAGTAGTAGTTCCTTGCCTCCATGGACCGAGGTGTAGTAGTACCTGAAATAATAGGAATACTTATTCACTATAATCTGTCCACTTATTTCTTTTTTTTTAGGGTGTTTCGGTTGATTACAAACAAGAAAAACAAACCATCGCTGAAGGAGTGCTTTGAGATCACCTTTCGCGAGCAGCCAACTCGAATTCATGAGGAGACAAACAACAACAAGCCACCTCAACGCAAGTGCAAAACCCTATACGACATGCACAGCTCTCAGTGTGTAGAGGTAAGGGAAAATTTTTTTTTAATGCAATATTTTTACAAGGTGGCATTGCCATTTGCTGATTTTAGGAACCCACTACAGTAGCTTAGTGGCTATGGCATTATGCTTGAGATCGTGGGTTCGGGGCAAAATGAAAGAATGCCCCTTTACTTAGATTTACGTGCACATTAAAGATCCCCAGGTGGTCCAAGTTCATCCGGACTCCCCCACTACAGCGTACCTCGTAATTATATTGGGATTTTGGCACGTAAAACCACAGCATTTATTTAAATTAAATTTTTTTGTTAATTGTAGAGGGCAAAGGGTAGTAGTGAAGGCAGCACCTCTATGGAAACCATACTCAGTGGTAACCTAAGAACTCAACGGGAGTGCCACCCGCAACATCACACTGTATGTGCCCTCTATGCATCCACGCTACAAAATATGGTTCCCGAGAGATGCTGATATTGAAGGAAGTTCTTTGCCTCTGTGACATCACCCAAGTGATGCGAATGTAGCTGGTGCATCTATACAAATTCCCTTTGAGTTGCACAGATATGTGTTTCCTACAGCATTTTCGTGTTGTCACTGACTGTAGGGCAACACATAAATACCCCAGATAATCAAACGTGCTGGTGCTTGTGGTGTGGTAAGCAGCTAACAGCTTCTTATCCTCACATTTCTGCGCAATCGTGTGCCAGTTTTATGCAAAACCAACCCAGCCTTGTGCATTATTCACATTTGAGGAACTAAAAGCACAGCACTCCAGCGTGCTGTGGTGTAAAATTGCAGTGCTTCTTTGTCTTGCACATCTTTGCCGAAATATTTTGAAAATGAGCAACTTAAAGCGAGACAAACTTGACAATGCATCTTGCTGACAGCATACAACTGTGATCTAATTAATACCTTTCTGTCCTGTTGTCTGAGCCAAAATTGAAGACTTTGCTATTGAAGACACACATAGAGAAAAAAAGAACTGCTCAATGAAGACCGAACAGCTGTTTGCACTAACAGTTTTCTTTGTATGTGCTTTTTTTCAAACAGCTGAAAGCTGAATATTTGCCTAATCATTAACTTAAGTATAGTATTATAAAAGTTGTATCAAGAAATTTGAATGTCACTTTATACTATCAGTGTAAATGCCACTCACTAGGGAATGTTAAAAATTTGCAACTTATCACACTTTAAAAATTCAGAAATTTAATATTTTGTCCCAATTACCTAACAGATTTAGTTTTTCTATATGCTTTTGTTTTATTTGAATAACTTAAGTTGGCTGATAAATGGCAATCTTATGTTGTAGAGGGGTATTCGGAGTGTGTACGACAATGCGCCTTGGCATTCCATGCAATGCGGTTCAATGTGCCGTAGCACTCTGCACACTGAGGTTGCCATGCACCTGTTCAAAAACCACAGTCCGCTTCAAGCTCAAGGAAACAATGAATGCCAACAACTTGCACATTTGGAAGGCATTTATAGGTGTTATTCATTACAGTTTGCAGATAACTTCAAGCAGGCCAGCCAGCTTTGCTGAAGGCCATTGAGGTATTTCTCAAGGTGGATGCGCTAGTGAAAGAGTGATTTTTTTTTTCTTCACAAAAATGGTTGAATATCACGATACAAAAATGGTTTAATATCACAAAAATAAAAAAATAAACATCAAGTTTACATCTGTCTCACTCAACAATAAAAAGTTATGTCACAATTATATAAACTGCGCCTATTGAAATCTCTAAAGTGGACTAAATTGTTGTAGGCAGTATTGTACACCGAACTGAAAAATGTTGCTAATTTGTGAGGACTTTTCCAATATCTTTGTAAACATAGTAACGATTTCATGTAAGCTCTAAACTCGTATATAAAATTTGGACACTTTAGCTGCTTAAAGAGGTGTAGTTTGCAGAACTGGGTCTTATAGTGTTGACGCAGCAGCATATATGCTGCTATGCATATAGCATCTATGCTGCATTGGTGCTGCAAAGCCAATTAAATGTATAATATAATGTATTGCAGAAAGGGAGGCTTCTATAATTTCTAGCATAAAGGATGCTCTATATATCTGTAAGGGGGCTGGTTTATTTGTTTCATATACATTTTCTTCCTGTTTTTGGCATGCTTCAGAGCAGTTTTGTTGCAGGAAAGAGGCTGGGTATAGGGCACGGTAAACATTTCTGGGGCCTTTGTTTTCCAAGTGGACAGAGAGAGACATTTCTTATGATAGAAAAGCTGTGAGGTTGGCCTGAACCAAATTTCTGACCTGCTACTCAACATTGGGGAAGGGAAATGGAAGTAAAGAGAGAAAAGCATTGTTGATGAGGACATAAATTGTGGTTTGAATGAACATGAAAAGAGCACGCTCTTCCAAGTCTCAAATTCAGACCACTCTCTTGCAAGAATTTGATGAGAGCCTTTAGATTATCATGCCAATGACAAGGGTGTGGCCAAGGTCCCAGCTTAAGTTCTCAGACAAAGGTTGATTGATGAACTTTGACAAATGTTCTGCCAGAAATTGTCTTTGCAGAGCGTATCGTTGGCAGATGTACAAGACTCAAAGTATATTGCACTCCTTGCAGTTAACACTGTCTATCCTAGATATTACCTAGGACATTATCCTCAGTAATAATAGTATCCTAGGTTATTACCTGAGAGATTATCCTAGGTAAAATGGAGTAAGCAACTTTTTTTAGTTATCTACAGCTTTCTCACGAAGCGCAAGTCCAAAACCAGGTGCTTGAAAAGTTCAGGAAAGCCTCTGTTGCTTTTCGCAAAGAGGACATTTAAGAAATTTGCAGCCCAATTGAAGTCGTAAAAATTTGTTTCCGTTGCAGAAAAGCCTTTTGTCAGATGACTACGAGAATGAGCTTGAGCTGTACAGTGTGCTTGGTTTTGACCCAAGGGACGAGAGCTGCATGGGGAAAGTGGGTATATACGACAATGAGACGGGCCACCGGATCAAGTCTTTCGAGCTGGGAATGAGCCTTGATGAGGTGAGTGAAGAGCAATCGGGGATCTAGGAGGATGTCCCGACTCTACACTCCCTTAAAATTTGTGTGCACAGCGCCTGTGTGAAGTCCTTCAACTCATGAAGTCCTTCCCAGCTGTCACTGTTCTTTTGCTCTGGAGAGACAAGAAGGGCTTAATGATTATTGAAGAGAACCCGCCAGCACGTAAAAAACTCACCGTAAAAAAAAGCTGGCACGGATGTCGGAGTTGGCTGTCCCCGTCAACCTACAGGGCTAAAAAAAAAAAGAGAGGCAAAGGGGGGCACGGCAGACATGGTGCACCTCGCTGCTCCATGCGGGTGTCTGTCCTCTGCTGCATGACCACTGAAATGCTGGTAGCCGACCTTACGGCATGCCTGTAGAATGCATGTGAGCACGCACTTGGTAGAGCTACCAAATGCACCTGTACATTTTAGCGCAAATGTCCGCTTTAGGCGAGTGGAAAAAAGTTGCCACTTTCCTTGATTATTATTATTATTATTGATTGTATGCATCCCTGCAGTCGTCATGATCATCGTCAATCATCATCTCAAAGTCAGACCCTCCCACTTGAAAAAAACATTCATCTGCGCCTGGTGAAGAGCACTGTGATCCGGTTTGTAATCTTACGCCTAGGAGATGAACAAATATTAGGTGTAAAGGCTGCCCGCAACAAAATTCTGGACAGCATAAAAAGCAAAGTTTCAGGCAGTGTATATAAACCTCCTTAGATGTTGTGTCCACCCTCGTAGACAATAGCTTTCATCATTTTCAAAGCTAAACCAGGAATAATAAGCTAAAATAATGACATAAAGTAACTTAAAGCTAGATGCAGGCGACACCATATGTCAAGCATATGTAATAATTTCGATGCCTCTGGTTATCGATGGAATTGATGCATAGTTTATGTGAGACGTACTGTTGCATTGTCAGTGATGATGAAAAATCAATTTGTTGTACATTTCAAATGCAATCAGATGACGTAGCAATCTAGGATGAAAAGTGAAGGCGAGGAACCGTCATGTGATGTTAGATCCATACCTGCGTGTTTATGAATACAAAAGACGCTTTTATTTAAACAAATTGGAGAAATGGACTCTTTATTCACATATGTACAGGGAGGTGCTGATGTGAGCAAGTGCCCGTGCAATGTGATAATACAGGTACTTTTTCAGAATCATAACACATCAGTTGACAACAAGAACTCACTTTAAAAAAGTGTTATGTCACTAGGACCTTGTTGGGTCTGAGGAGAATAGAGCAAATTCTCTGTAAATTTCTGTGCTTGAAATACGAGTGGATACTACATGGAAACATTATAGGAATAGACATGTTTAATGTCAAATATCATTTGATATGATGCTTGCTGGAAGTGAGACAAAACCTGGCAGATCCTGGCAAAACCTCCACCAGCGTCGGCTGCGAGCGCTAGTTGCGGCGACTGCTCCAAACTTGAATCACGTTCTCCTGCCTCCAAGACTTTAGCGGCGTCTATTGCAATCCCGGAGGCAGGACCCGCGGTCTCTTGAAAAACCATTGGTCGAGTGCGCACCAGCCTCGTAATCGTCACTTCCTCCGCAACAGAAAGTAGGGTCGGCAGCTAGCACCGTCTCTCTGCGACTACCCTGAACCAAGGGAACCTCCATTCCAATGGGAAAACGAGCGATGTGGCAGGAATCTAGTAAAGGAGGCATTGGCCCAGGGCATACTAAAGATATCTGAGGCCATGTTCTGAAATTTTGTCATATCCGTTAACCACCAGGGGCCACCCTCGTTTGATTAATGCACTGACATAAGGAGTACTGACGTGACACTTTTTCGCTTTAATTTTTTTTTTTGCTTTATTATATGAAGGTTTTTGACCCCGAAACCCCAGAAAAAATACTGTCAAACCTCAAACTGCCCTAGATAGTTTCCTATAATAGCTTTTCTGCAAACCCGTTCTGGGTCGGAATAATGTAAAACTATTCCACTCTGTTTTTATTCCAAATGATAGGCCACAATGGTTAGAGTCCAGCCCATACGGGCAAAGCCTCAAACATTTTGACCTATCAGGGAGGGCTAAACACAAAACGCCCCAGCGCCAGCTGTCGGGTGCTGTTTTACTCACAGACGGCAGTAAATGGCAGTGATGGCATATGCAACATCACACCTCCTCGCTTGTGCCGGGTGACTTAAATTGCGCTGAAAGAATGCGGACGTTTCAGAAGTGATTTATTCTGAAACTAAGCATTTTCTGGCACAAAACATGTTCTGCAAGGTTTCTGGAATGCTATTTTAACAGTCCGTTGACATAATGTTTGCCTTTAGTGTCCCTTTAAGTACTTGCACGGCATAGCTCAAGGTGGAAGAATGCAAAGACACTCCTGGGCCGGTATTTTGTAGCAATGCCTTTTCCCGATACCAATGCCTTTCGGCGCTTTTCGCGTTTGTGAGTGGTCAAGCGAAGCTGCGCCCCAGGCATCACTACTACAAAATACTGGCCCTGTGTTTAGATGCACCTTAAAGGAACTCCAGATGTTCAAAATCTGGAGGTCTCCACTATGGCACCCCTAATAGCCCACACTCACTATATGTGTGTGATTGCGAAATAAAAATTTGTTCCGAGTAAGCACACAGTGTCCATCTCGCGTGTTTTTCTGCTGTCTTCGTTTATATTTTGTCAAGGCCTGGAACTGTGTCGCAGGTTAACTCAGGGTTAACCCCTTAACTGCCAAGACAAATTCTTAAAAAATGTTTAGAAGTGCAAAAAAAAAATTACCAAAAGTCATTGTGTATTATTTTCTTGTCAAAATTTCAAGAAACTGAACACATACACATGTGCAAAAATTGACAAAAATTCATAACGAGTTAACTTGTCATCGGTATGAGAGAACGGTCATTGTGACGGCAAGTTATCTCGCCATCGGCAGTTAAAAGAAAAAAAAAGGGTGAAAGAACGGTCACGTCTATTTATTTAATTAACCTCAAGGTTAAAATACATTACAGAGGGGAGTGGTTACAAAATATAGTTTTTGTGCGTGTTCAGGTAAGGGCAGTGACAGAGGGGCTCTCAACTAGTATAATTTTATTTAAACAATTTTTATATGAGATGGCAAAATGCCCGTACATTGTAGCTGACAATTTTTTATGTCAGTGCATGGTTTTGTTTCAGCATGAAAGAAACTCTTAACTAGGACAAGGTGGGATTTATGCAGCTTATGCAATGGCTTATGGTTGGCCTTGGTAGCTATTCAGAGTGCTCTCTCTACCTTAGAAATATTAAAGTTGGCTTGATTCGATATTTTCAAACATGCATAATTCATTGATATCCTGCTTAGCTAAATCTGAAGAACTGATTTCTTGCAAATTTTATCGAAAATTGAAGTTGGAACCAAACGAGAGAAACAAGAATTTGCCGTCAGTTGAGATAAGCACCTGGAGTTGCATATAATATCTACACATTTTGAACTCCATAACTTGAAGAATAAGTTTTTTTTTTCAAATATTTGGTCCAAGACCAACTTAACGCTTAAACACTTGGTATGTACAGTGCTCATGGAACGAAAGACATCAATTTATGGCTAATGTGCATACTTCTGTTTCCACCATCTGCTTTCGTGTGACATCGGCGTAATTTTGGCTCATACACTTAGATCAGGAGCCTGTATTACCTTTAGTGACTAGATTCATAGTGACATGACATGGTATTCTCGAGTAATTGCACATATGGAGTGTTCTACCCTAGGTTTCCCTGTCACGTTTCATTCCGTGAGGACTGTACTGCTGCCTGCACCTAGGCTTATGTTTACGGTTTACGTCGCCTTGGATCTTTTAGTAATTGCATGCAAATCTTCAGATACAATGGAGTCTCGATGATACGAATCTCATGGGGTCATGAAAAATATTCGTATTAGCCGAAATTCGTATAATCGAAACACAATTAAAACTAGCCAAATTAAGGGGGGACGCGGGGATCAGATCGCGAAAATCGCGAGAAAAATCTATTTTTGAAAACCACGCGTTTCAGTATCTGCAACGCCTAATCTACGCTGTATCAAAATGGTATGGCTGAAAACGCACTAAAAGTGCCCGAAAAAGATTAGTTCGTCAGTGCGCAGGGTGAGAAAACAGCTTTAAATCGCGCAAAATCACCGCAGTTCACGGAGACATATCTCGTATTTCCCGCCACCGAGCGCCGCCATCTTGGTATCGTTTGAAAGCTCAAAGTTTTGCCGTTCCGCTTCTCAATTCGTCCGTCGTCGCCATCTTGTAACAAACGCACAAACACAAAAGAAGCGCGGGTCTGCGATAGGTAGTCACACGGGCCCTCCGATGAAAGCGGGCCTCCGATTGGCTGTCGTGCTGAAAGGCGTCTCTCCATTGGTTGCTGCTGTGACAGAGGCAAGATGGCAACGGCAGTTGTCTGCTTCGTAAACCACGCCGGCGTCTTCACCTGACACGCAGAATTCGGATTACTGAGAGCTCCCAGGTTAGTGATAGATCGTCGCTCATTGGAGAAGAAATTTTGGACGAAGCACTCTTCGGAATACAGAAGCGCAAGCCTCCTACGGCAAGAAAAATACAGCGATTAGTGGCAGAAGCGGAGGAGCACCCAACTGAACGTGCCGCGCTACCTTGCACCGTGGATTACGTGCTGCGCTATCTTGCACCGTGTGACTCCGGCAGCGAAACAGACAATCGCCCTTTGCTATCGGCACCGATAACGCAGTCGATGGAAGTCACGCCAACGGAGGCTCCCGCGCCTCGGCGTACGGCCGCACGAATCAGCCGAGATCGTATCTCGGTAGACATAGCTCGCTGCGACTAGGCAAAATGGCGCAAACACAAAGAACGCGGCCCGAAGCACAGCAGCCACTCCGTCCGGCCGATGGCACGCGGAAAAGCACAAAAGCCACAAAAGCGCGCTTCAAACTCTTCACGCACAGTCGCGGCCTCCGCGCTGTCCGGCGCCGCGTCCGCGCCTCCGCACCAAAAGAGAAAGGGAGAAAGCGCGTGCCTACGCGCTGTTCTCTTTCGCGGCAGTTGGTGGGGCGGCGTTTATTCGTATCAACCGACGCGGGTCGAAAATCGATTCGTAACAACCGTTCTCTAGCACATTGCAAACTAACGGGGTTCGGCCGGGACCACAGAAAAATTCGTATCTTCCGGAAATTCGTATTAGCCGTGATCGTATCATCGAGATTCCACTGTACGTAGAAGATTTTATTGTGTTTCTAGATTGCCCCTCTGAGCATTTTCAGAAAGAGTGTGATGACATTGTATTGGTTATACACAATTGTCTTTCTCCCCTTGTTCCGACTGTCGAAATGCCTGTTAACGGAACCATTATGTTCCTAGACGTGAAATTAGTGTTCACCAATCACCACACCTGTTGGTGTTATGCACCCAGGGCTAACAAAGCTCTTTTAGCATTTCATTCTAACCAGCTTCAATGAGCAAGTTTCACGGCTTTTAAAGCCCGGTTATCCAACAGATATGTTAGTGTCAGTCGCAGTAGGGGTCCTCCGACGCAAAAAACTGTTCTTGGTGTTTCCAACAAGAACGTTGGGCCTCCTTTTGAGAAGCATAATGTAGCCGCCATTCCGTATATCCACCAAGTTTCACACAATCTAAAGAAACTAGCTGTTCGGGACAATGTACAGGTTGTGTTCTCAGCACCTAGCAAGCTGGGTAGTTTGAGTAGGACACGAAATGCCTGTTAACGGAACCATTATGTTCCTAGACGTGAAATTAGTGTTCACCAATCACCACACCTGTTGGTGTTATGCACCCAGGGCTAACAAAGCTCTTTTAGCATTTCATTCTAACCAGCTTCAATGAGCAAGTTTCACGGCTTTTAAAGCCCGGTTATCCAACAGATATGTTAGTGTCAGTCGCAGTAGGGGTCCTCCGACGCAAAAACTGTTCTTGGTGTTTCCAACAAGAACGTTGGGCCTCCTTTTGAGAAGCATAATGTAGCCGCCATTCCGTATATCCACCAAGTTTCACACAATCTAAAGAAACTAGCTGTTCGGGACAATGTACAGGTTGTGTTCTCAGCACCTAGCAAGCTGGGTAGTTTGAGTAGGACAACAGATCCGACTGAGAAAGTAAAGGAAATTTGCAATAAGCAGCACAAAAATAAGTTCATTGAGTGCAAATTGGGAGTCGTCTATTGCATTCCATTGAAATGCAGCCGGTGTTACGTTGGGCAAACGGGACGTTGCGTGAACGAACGGCTTAAGGAGCATGATTAAAAAGTTAACAAAATGCCTTCAGATGGTTTTCTCACTATTCATTGTGATGCTTGTGGGTGTGTCCTCCTCTTTGGTAAAACGCAGATCATAGGAAGCAGCAACTGTGAAATCACCTGTTTAATAATTGAGAGTGAGCAGATTGACTATCACGCTGGTTCCTGCATCAGCAAGACTTCCTTAGCATTGTCCAACAAAGAATTTAATTTTTTGCGCATGTGTAACTAAATTTCATTTTTTTTTCTTGTTTGTACGCTCTATCTTGTCATCTTGTTCCACGGTGGCAATGTAGTTCACGTGGTCGGTGACATGCATTTGAGGGCACTCTCTTGTTTGGTTGTGTCAAGGAATTAAACTTCATTGTTGTGAGTAGAGCCCATATGTCTCCTTTTTTGTCCTCTTACTAAGCGCTCAACTACTACTATTTTAGGTTTATGTGGCGCTAGAGATCTAAAAATCTTATTCTTTCTTGTTTAATATTGAAAAGGATAAAAGCAGATGACCACAAGGATGGACACTTTGTCTGAGGAGGTGAAACACAGTTGCAAGTTGCCCGTTGCGCATAGTCACACATTGTCCTTTCAATGTCCTCCCGCAGCTGTGTGACTACACTCTGACGCTTGACCTGGACACCGTGGTGGTCCTCGTCAAGGATGAACGGCGCAACTTCTCCTGTTACCTGTACCGGCTGCACTATCCTGGACTTGTTGACGTGCCTCGCTCCGGGCGCTACAGCACAAGAAACACGGTCCTGCGGAGATCTCAGCGAAGCAGGACTGCCAGGATCACTAGCAATAATGGCGTCGTTCATGACAATTACGACGAAGATGTAGCCGTCCCTTCATCATCACGCAGTGACAGAGTGTTGCGATCTACAAGACACTGAACATTTGTTTTACTGTGACGAGCAGTTTCAATTGTTTTGTCTCGTGTTCATCTTGATGCAGCAGAGCACTGCAGCCCAATGTGGGTTTGACCCCTGAAGGTGGTTGTCACTTCATTTTGTGATCGTGTCAACGTGGCAGGGAATTTGAAATCCACGGGATGTTGAATGAACTCCTGCTGAGGTTGCTGCTGGCAGTTGCATTATGTTTGTTACGCAGGACTGGACTGCAGTAAAAGCTGCTTTTCTTTAAAATGCTGTTTGCGTTGCATGTACAGTGTACAGACAGTTGCCAGAGATTGTTCCTGTCATTATGCATTTAGTTATTTTTCCCCCCATCAGAGCACATGGGCTGACATTGGGCAAGTATTCAGTCTTGTGACTTTGTCATGGTTGCAATTGTTGTGTTGATACAGTGTGTTGCTTCTGTTTGACAGCGTGGTATTTTGAGATCTTTGTTTTGGTTTTTTGGACGTGTCATTACTACATTGTACTTCAGCTTGAAAAGGCTTGCAAAAACTTTAGGCCAACATTGCGTTTACTAGCATTTACAATAGTTGTGGGCATACTCCGTAACAGGAACTGTGTCAGAATGTTTGGTCCTGTTAATGTCTAGTACCAGTACATACATTTTACAAATGGTTTATTTGTTTATAAAAATGAGATGGGAGTAAATTAAGTTTTCAGCTGATGGACGAGAATTAACATTGTGGCTGCTTGAGCTACTGCTAGAGATATCTTGGACTGGTGTCATTGACACTTGAGATTTTTATAGGCATTTCAAATCTTGTTGAATGGTTTAACCTTATTTACAGTGCCAAATTTCAGTAATAAAAGCCTTTGAAAATTAGCTTAGTTAGCAGTGTGAGTGATTAATTCGATGGCCTGCCTGTAAATATGCACACTGACCTAAAATATCAAGGCTGTTATGCCGAAAACTTTGTCACTAATTAAATTTTTTTTATTGTCATTTCTATAGCTTTTTTGTTGTTTTTTCTCAATTCTCATCACAGGTATGTTGTCTGTTGTGGTCACTGAAATTAAATCTTGTTTCTCAAGTATTTTGTACTATTGTAATTGCTTACAGTTGCCGTTATGCATTTGTAAATTTCATATTTATTGCATGAAGGGGCCCGAGTAAGCTTGTTGGGTGGCACCGATAGCAGCATCACGATGCAGCGATTTCGTGCGGCAGACGTAATGTCGATAAGTGGCACTTTGATCATTGGTTAAAATGTAATGTGTGATTTACGTTTGTACAATACTGCGAGTACTACGGAAAAAAAAACTACGGCATTAAGTTTTACGACCTATTTGAAGTATATTGCCTAATTATCGCACAGCCACGAGCAAGGTGTTGCAACCATGGGAATGACGCATCGGCATGCCGGGCACATGGCGTGCCAACAGCCACCTCGCGGAAGCTGTTGCAACCATAGCAGTGAAGCCATGGCCTATGAGGTCAGACCGCGTGCCGACATCCGCTAATGCCCTGCTGCTATTGGCACCACCCTGTGATGTCACGGGAGAGTGAAATGTGACAGCTAGAAATGTAAAAATTTGAGTTGAGGGCAACTCTCATTCTGCTTGTATTTTGAAATTTCTCTGACCTGCTAACTTAGGTTTGCGTGCGGTAATTATTATAATTCAGTTTGCTCATTGACATGCTGAGAAATAGATCTTGAGCAAATATGGTGGCCTGAAAAAAGTGTTGTAGGGCCCCTTTAATGTTGTTTAATTTTTATTTTGAAGAAAGCAGTATAGCAGTGAACTTTAGCCTAGCAAGAATGCATAACAAGGCTATGAACCTTAGCATAGTGTTGTTCATTTTATGTAGTAGATAAGGCTGACTTAATATTTCAGTTTGAAGGGGCACTCAAGAAAATTAAGTTAAACTGTGTTGATAGAATATGCTTCTGGAATTGCACAAAAGGTAGTAAGTAGTATTACCAGTAGTGGAGACATTGCAAGCCACTGTCAAATCTGAGTCAAATTCTTTGGGATGTCACAGATTTTGGCAGTTGCTTGGGAACTAGTTAATTGTTCATTAACAGAAAAGAGAGAGAGAGAGAAGAATATAAAGGATTATATTGTATTTCAATGTAAGTGCAGGATCAACTGTGCAAATTTTATTGATTTTGTACTACACTGTATAAAAACGGCCAAAACGTGCGAATCGTACGGTCCTCAAAATCCATGCCTACACTAACACGGCGATGCAATTCAAGAAGGGAAAGATTGTGCCTTTATTTTCTACACTAATGACAGAGCGTATTCCATTGAACTGCAAACAAGAGTTTTTGGCGAATCGTTAATCCAAATGGTAAACTGATTTAGTCTCTTTATTCAATAATGTTCCCCCGAAAGCCTGTGGTTCTGTGGCAGTTTACTAACATGTACTTTTATGCCTTGTTTCCTTCGATGCTCTTATCTATTAGTCATTCAGGACGAGACATTTACAACAGACATTTTCTAAACAAAGAGTAAATGTAGAAGGGTAAAAAGAAGGACACCGACCACTGAAAGAATACAAGACAATATGTTTAGGCTCCCCTGACGGGAGCCTTGTTCCCGTCAGGGGAGCCGAAACGTATTTTTTTGTACATTGTGAACAAGGCTCCCGCCAGGGGAGCCGAAACATATTGTCTTGTATTCTTTCAGTGGTCGGTGTCCTTCTTTATACCCTTCTTCATGATGCCTCCCGACCAGACGGGTTCCCGTCAAAACCTTGACTTCAAAGAGTAAATGTGTTGCATTGAAACGCAAAAAAGTGCTTGCTTAATAAAGTGCACACCATACGCACGGTGCAACAGCAAGACACGTTGCAGCGAAAGAGCAGCGCGAGACGATTCTAAAATTTTTTTTATTTGTGGCACATTTCCAAAGCAAGAATACCATCGTTGTGCAAGTCCCATGTAGTCACAATCAAAAGTTGCCTCGAGATTTCCAAGGGAAATGACAGAACATAAATAAAAAAGCCCCTGCGTAAAAACTAATGCATTACAGTGTGAACCTCCAGGCAGTAATCTAAAGGGCATGTTTGGTAGTAGCAGCACAACCTGTACAGATGCACGTAGGCAGGTTTAATTATGCACTGTGACACCATAACCTTGGGCTATTGACATGAAAATTTTCTAACCACTTCACTGCATGCAGGGCAGCTATGGCAAGTCTAAAAACAGCTAAAGATGGGCCAAGATACATCACGCACTGTGTCATTACACTAACACTGATAACCACCATGTGCAAAAATGAACTATTCATATTAGGTAATAAGCGTGTTTAATACAGCAGCACCTATCAGCCTAAAATGAAACGGTCTGCTTTTAAGTCTTTGTTCTAGCAGAGAAAAGTTGGCTAGCAAAGTTTCTGGCATGCCTGTAGGTCAAATTACACACAGGTAAAATCTAAATCATAGCAGAAATGAGACTTGTGAAACTGCAAGAATTGTACGTTTTCATAGTTGTAAATACAAGACAAGGCTTAGGGAAAGCATGCACTATTGGGCCAGAATGAAATGCTAACAAGTAAAGCAACACTCGTGCAATTTCTTTTTTGATGCCGTGTTTTGTGGCTGCAAATTGTTTAAACGGCTGAATATGCAGTGAACAAACATCAGCATTTTTCAAGTAATTATGTGAAGTAAGTAGTAATAAGTTTTCCAAGACTGTACTATGATGATTCTCCTCCTTAGATTCCACTGTCACCTGTTGCATGGAGTTGCTGACCTTGGCAATAGCAGTGCTGCGACAGCATGCAAGCCACTGGCAAACGTTAAAAAGAATGGAAAATGAAAGAAATGTTACGAAATATGGCCCTCATCAGTTCTTTCTTCCCCCCAATGATGTTTTTTTCTGACCTGGCAATGCTTTCAGTTGCAGCCGTAGTTCCTTGTAGCACAAGGAATTTGTTTTACGAGAACAGGCTTGTAAAATGGTAAGGTGGAACCAACAGGCCTGGGACGGTATAATGTAGCGATTCATTTTGATCAATTCTATTCGTATCATCAACTGCACATGATACACTGATCCTGGTGATAACGTAGGTGGAGTGCCGTTTGCACCACAGATGAAAAATAAAAAGAATTGGAATAGAATTGTTACATTATCCTGGCGCTTTCACCACTGCATTAATAGCTGTGAATATTTTAACATGAACATCACTCAAGTGACTCGACAGTGTATACACCGAAGTACAAACATGTGAGTGTCAATAGTGAACTACAATGACCACCTACATGATGGTGTGCTCACCCTATGTTTGTTACTCAAAATGTGAAAGTAAGCTAGACAAAGGGTAGGGTTCAAAGGAGATGGAGACTGCAACTGATCAATGCTGGGTGAGCAACGAAAGCCTCAGCTTAGAGTCAACATTTCAACAGGAGGACTTTCTTTTGTCAGTGTGCCAGGTGGTGTTTATATATGGGCGCCCCTCCCCCTAGCACTGCTAATGAAAAGCAGCTGCTGCCTTGAAAAGGACAGGTCCCCAAGTTGAAGCAGGCTCTGGGCTCAGACTTCCCTTGTTCATGCATCATTTATTGAAGCATAATCGATAGACACTAGTAGCATTCACTAGAGTCACTCAATGTTTTTCCCTTGGCACCTTCAAGTAGCAAGAGACATGAAAGTTTCAGGTGGAAATGCCCCCCTAGCAAAGATAAAATAAAAAGACCTGCATGCGCACTATGATGTGGCTTTACTGATTGTAGCGAGTGATAAAACTAAGCATTATTGTGCCAAATGTGCTGTACTGTGTGAAACGAAACACCATGTGCAGGTTGTGTTGTGCCCGAGTGTGCACATAAAAAGTGCTTTAGCCAACACTATTTGCTGGCATCAGTGCAAAGATTTATATTTCCACAATTGAGTAAGGTGCAACACAGTTGCCTGTGCTTGGCGAGATTCAAAAGACATTGCAACAAACTACAGCTGATGTCAACTCTCGCAGCACTGACAGCATATTTGATGTCAGTATTCCAAGGTCAGGTTGCCTCATTCATCATCAATTACTCTCAATGCGATGTGATGCAAATGTGATGGAACATCTCTCATTAATTCACTCTAGTGGTCAGCATTTCATCAGTGTCACGCAAATTATGCTCAGGAATTTCCTTTATAGTGGCTTAGCCAATTGGTGTACAGTGAACATGACACCTCTGAATGTGACTAAGGATATGGCTATAGCTTTAACTTGCAATAAGCTTAGTAAAATTGAAGTGAATACAACCTTTTAGCCACACTGGAGCCAGAAAAGTTGCAACAGCTATGCTTGAGCATAGGCCTCCCTATACAGATGCATCATAGAGGCGGCTCACAGGTGTGGTAGTGCTCCAATATGAGCACTGATGGTGAAAAGAGCAGTGTGCTGCCACTACATTCAGAACACTAGTGGGAAAACGACACTTTCTGGCAATAAAACAAATGCATGCCCAATATTCATAAATGTGCAGGTGTGTGCAAGTATGCAATACCAAGACAGTGTATTTCACAGCTACCACTATTGCAGCAAGTGTGCTAGGCCTCTCAAGCACTGCTGAATTTATACTCCAGTATCCTCAGCTATCAGTGATCTATAAATCTGGAGTAAGCCTACATGTTTTAAAGCTGGCTACAAGTCTCTGGTAGCTGCCTGTCAGTGTCTAGAAGGGCCACAAATGTTAATTTATAGTTTCTAAATCTGCCGAAAACTTCAGTGCGAATTGCTGTTTGCCCGTCTAAATCTGTTGAGAACCTCAGTGCGAATTGCTGTTTGCCCGGAAGACAGCTTGGGTGCAATATCTGGTATTCCCCCATACAAGTGCACCAATTTCGCTAAAATCAAACAATACTGCCTGTGGCTACATAGCTTTTTTTTTCTTTTTTTTGCTGTAGAAGAACCATTTTCCTTCTTTTACAAAGACATTACCATGCTGTTGGCTCACATTATCACTAAGAAGGAAAAAAATATATCCTGTTGATCAGAAGAAAACCAACCTCCTACATTTACAAGCCACGCACCACTTTGTTCCAGTGTATTCGGTGCTTCTACAGCTTTTACGTGTGGAGTAACAGTATATATGAAAGAATCAGAAAGTTTTTCTTTCATTCACGATAGAGAAACTAGACAACATGTCAGTTCACACGCACAGTTAACTGTCCAAGTTGTCCGAGTTAAGTGACTGAAGGAACTGCGAGATGGCAACTTGGAAGGATTCGGCAAATGACTGCATGAGACGTCTTCGCTCATCCTCAAGCAGAGATTTCTGCTGTGTTGACTGCCTGCGTAGAGCCTCCTGCACTGCTTGTGTTACCTCGTCCTTTGTAAGTGACTGGACAGCAGGGGTGGGGACGTTTGATCCTGGAACCATATCTGTGCGGCCAGAAAGACTTGACATTCTCGAGCAAAGTCTGTCTAGAGAAGCTTCAATGCTGGTCAGCCGGTCTTCAACACAGGATCCATGAGATGCGTCAGGGCCGGTTGCCTTGGCGCTCGCTTCTTTGGCGCTTGCGGTAGCTGCACCGCCCCCGATGTTCGCCTCGAATCTTTCGGCAAGAGACCTAGACGAATGCTCGAGGGCCATCAGCGATTCACGAACAACGTGCAGCTCGTTCACGACGAGTTGGAAGTTGCGTTCGCTACGCGTTTCACGTTCGCGCAAGTCTCGCAGCTGGCTTTCAAGGTCGCGGACTCGGCTCTCACTCGCGGACAAACGGCGCGTGAGCGCGGCATTGGACTCTCGCAGCGCGGCCGCATCCACGGCGTCGGGACAGTTGTCTCGGCCACAGGACGGTCGGCCGCTGCGGCAGATCGCTGAACTTCTTTGGACATTAGCAGCCATGCTGGCCAACGTGCCTGGCTGGTCGCTGCCGCCCCGGCGCGACGACGACCCGGCGTCGTGCGGTGAGCCGCGCAGAGTCGGGACGCACTTCGGCGATGTGCTCCCGCGCCGCAGGCGAAAGGGAAGACGAAGCTTGCATGGTGTGTCTGAGTTCCGATTCCGCAGCCATGTCGGGAAGTGCGCCCCCGACTCGCTGGTGGGAGCTAGGTATGAAATTAAGAAGGTTGACGTCGTCGCTTGGCGCACCTTCGCGAGCGTGAAGCGAAACGTCAGGAGGGTTTGCATTTCTGACGCGAGGGCCTGAGGGGTTGTCGCCTTGCCCTTCGCTGTGTTGAAGATTTCCTTCGCTTCCCATGCTGCCTGTTCCTCCTGGGCTTGTGCGGACTCTGATGAGATCGGGGAATGCAGCCCATGGAGACGGCGCTGGGTGTGCCGCGACGCCGCCGACGGCGCCTTCGAATTCCCCGGACTCGTTGTCGTCGCTGTCCGCCACATGCGGACTGCTTGCGGCGTCGTCAGAGTCTCGTCGAGACATTTAGATTTCTTGCGGTTCTTTTTTTCTCGTACAGACAGAGAGGCCGCTGTAACACAGGGCCAGTAGCACGTCGGTGAAGTTGATTACGCAGTTTTGAACTCAAGGGTGTTTCCACAGCGTGCGCTGTTAGCGTTAATGCATCCGACGCGTACAAAGTGCCTGCGGAGGGTGCGTCGACCGAAGCTTCATTGACTGTCTTCACACGGAAATTTACAATGTATGTAGTACTTGTGCCGTCATTACATAACCACCGACGACGTCTCTCAGCACACACCGCTGTAAACGCACCCACCTTCCCTCCACTACTAGAGGCTTCAGTGAACTTCAAGGCAGAATTAATAAGTTTTCACACAAGTTTGACACAAGGGACGCGATTTCGTCTTCATTCAGTCAAAGCAGTTGGCATCACTTGCTAATCAAACAACGACTTCAATCTTTCAAAGCACCATTGGAGACGAACGAAAAATAAAAAATATTGCGGTTCCGATCGCAGCGCCTCCACACGGTTGCGGCTAGTGTATTTATTTACCTTTTATTTCTTTTTACCACGCCGTTGCTGTTTTACCGGGTGCGCGAAGCCGGCAAGTTGGAAACTCGTGTTGTTAATCCAAAATAGTGGAAAATGCGTGCAAGTTGACATATTTCATATTTGCCTGTTGTGTTACGCAAGCGTAAAACCCAGCATGGTTATGAGAGTTCCAGGTAAGTGGTTTCGTCCGTGCCATTCACCGGTGCCGCGGTAGCCTGCTGTTGCTTGGCCGGACCGCACGTAACTAAGCCTAACGTTGAAGAGCAATCATTCTTGTGGGATGAAAGTCCAGCCGATAGTTCACTTCGAAAAAAATATGCGTGAAGGTACGCCGTTTCGATCTGAAAAGACGAATGCTTGTTGCCAACCGTGTAGCACTTTTACAAAAGTTTAGTTTTGCCTATTTCTTACGGAGCCTTCCAGTTGTTCTACCCAAGCATGATTGATTTCTCCCTTGACTGCATAAATTGTGCAGCACGAACAATCGCGTCCGTGCTAAATGATTCTGAGCCACCATACAGCACGCCTACCACTACAGCGCTCTCGCGGTAAACGAGGTGTGTCACCTGCGTCGAACCCTTTCTCGGTTGTCATTCATCCGCGTTAGCTGTTCGATTTACGAGCGGCGTGGTTAAACCCACTCGGGCGTTAAATACCAGCGGATAGTTTGGTTCCGCGCATGGTCTGGCTTTGAAATCCGGTTTCTGTTCTCTCGAAGCGGCGGGAATGGTGCGCGAACGCTTTATTATTATTTTTTTTTAAATTTTGTCGCAACTGTGCGAGTCCAATGCGTGAATCGCTGTGCGCTGTCTCAACGCTCTCTTGACATTTGACTGCACGAAACTTTCATTTCCACTTCCGAACTTCCGACTACTTTGAGCACGAAGAGTAATGGCCGGTATTCATTTTTGTGAAGGCCATAACCGCCGCGTTTACCGGCATGTTTCATTCCGTACCTGTATACGAAACCGCTTGATTTTTTTCTCAGTTACTTCCTGACCTCGCAGCCCAAGTTATTTTTGATCGCCGAGAGCCTCATCCAAGACCACACTGGGCGCGTCCGCAAAAATCCGCTTTGAAGTAATCTTCAAAAAAGTGTCTAAGGGAGCGAAAGACGGCCAACAAGAAATAACACGCAAATGAAAGACCTGCATTTTGAGCGGTGCATAGGCTGAGGCGCGACAGATGTGCATCGTCAAGTTGAAGAGGGCCAGATATATATAGATGTGCCCTCCCCTTTTCTCCCTGCCAAAGTACGGCAAAGATAACACTTTTGACAGATTGCACCTCGCATATGCACCACGACTGGGCGGCAGGAACAAAATCTAGGCTATTTGTGTGTCCTCAAGTGAAGCCGTTGGTAAGTTGCGCCACACTTGCTAGCGGCATGTGGCCGTGCGCCACCCACATCATGTTGTAGCCCCTGCTGTGATGCTTACGGGTGTTAGAAGCGGAGTGCCAGTCTTCTGGTAGCAGTAACATGTCTTAAACCACATTACCAAAGCACTGCTTGTCATCGTAGCTGCATTGCAGTGTAAGTCAGGACAACTACTGGAGAAAGCTTAGTGTGGGTCTAGGGTTGCTTCTGTGTGTGCTTCTTTCATTGACTGCGCCATCACTTCTGCTTAAGCCAAATGTAAGTGAGACACTTTCCATTTCTTTTCTCGACAACACAGCTTTGGCCGTAAGTGGGACAGTTTTTGTTTCTTGATGTAGCTTTTGTTGCGAGTGGGATATTTTCTGTTTCTTTTGTCCTGACGATGCAGCTTTTATTGTAAGTAGAGCAATTTGTGTTTCTTTCCTTGACGACAGATTTGTGGGACATTTATTGTTTCTTGATTGAATATTGAATCAACTATTGATACATTTTGAATAATCGACAGCCATTTTCACCATTAATGTCAACAGCTTTAGCAAGTTCTTGTCATTACATTGCCCATTTTGTAGTGTGGTTTATGAAAAGCACAAATAGAGCATTGTGAACAAATAAGCAAACTGTTAATGTATTCAGGACTCTTCAGAGCATGTAGGGCCATGCATTGTCGTAAGTTTAATAAGGTGGTCTTGTGGGCCATTTAGCATATGTGCATACGTTTGAGACTAAATTGGAGTCATCAGTAACACTGGCAGAGCAAGAAAACTCACTTTTTCAGTAGTCAATATGGTCGGAGTTCATGGAGCCACTATTACATTTGACGATTTGATGTATTTGAAGGCAACTTGAAAAATATCCATATTTTGTTAATAGTGACTCTTCTATTCAGAGACTGAATTAGAACCGAACAGTATTTAATTTGTTAGAAAATTTGAAATATCCACATTCCCCACTATTTCAGCACAAATGCAGGTTAGGCTAATGCAACAATTCTGTTCAATTCTTTTCCCACGTTGAGCTTTGGCAGAAGTCTTTGTGGTGTTCTGCCAATATTAACAGAATCAGCCAGTTGTGGGAGGTGGATACGAAGCAAATAAAGTTGTGTGAAAGGAATCATTACATTATATTTGCTTATGCCTCTGTGCATGTCCCTCCATGGTGCAGTTCATCACTTGGTTTTGAATTCAGGTTCTGATGGATAGATTTTGTGAACATTCTTCTTAATTAAAGCAGTTTGGTGGATAGTGTCACGAAGCATGTTATTTCTGCCTTCCTGCTGTATCCTCAGTTTCCAAGATGGTGGTTCATGCTAATTTACCATCAAAGCGGGAAGTATTTTTTATTGCCTTAAAAAAGTAATGTTCTTCTCATGATGTCTTTATACCACCAGACCTCCGGCATGTTTTACTTTCTCTGTGGTCAGGTTGAGTAACTTTTTTCTATACTATTTTTATAAGCCAAGGTCTTGAGCGGGTTACTATGTTATTGCTTTTGGTTATTGTCAGAGGTTCGTGTTACCATCCACATTTCAGTCTAGCCAAAGCCATAACAAACAATGTAGCATGGAACTGCAGTTAATTTTCAGTGAATTGATGTAGATACTTTTTTTCTTTGTTCAACTCTGTTCGAAGGTTCCAGAAAAGCACCATTTTATTTCAAAAACCTTGCTTAATTTGACTGCAAGATCACTTGCATAACTCAGCATTATTCAAGGATGTCTAACTACGAAGAGGTTGACTGCATAAACTTGTGGTATTTAAGAAAAATATTTATAATAAATTGGAATTGTCAAAGTGCTGGGGATGGGGGCTTATTCAGTAACCTTCTGGCATTAGCCGAAGAGAATAGGCTGCTATTGAATATTCACATTAAGTTTGATTACGATTACTGCCTTGTTTGCCACTGGACTGCAGGAGCGCATGCTGATAAAACTAAAGAGCATTGAGGCATGAAGCTTTCATGACATGCTGCAACGCTTTGAAGCCAGTCTTCGTTTCGATGGTGTGAATGGTCTATACAGCTGCGGTAAAAATCGGTAGTGAGTGCGTCCCCCTCGGCAGCTTGTCACCTGCCACGGTGGCTTAGCAGCTATGGTGTATGAGCTAAGCACAAGGTCACGGGATCAAATCCCGGCCGCGGCTGCTGCATTTCGATGTGGGTGAAATGCAAAAACGGCTGTCCCGTGCATTGAGGGCACGTTAAAGATCCCCTGGTGGTCAAAATTAATCCGGCGACCCCCACTACTTCGTGTCTCATAATCAAATCATGGTTTCGGCACGTAGAACCCCTGAATTCAATTCAATTCTATTCAGCAGCTTGTCAATTTGCCCTATGGCTGGATCCAGCTTTAGCAACTGTTTTGTTCCCTTGTTATAAGCTAAATAAAAAAAAATGTGAGGGAAGGCAACGCCATTTAATGTATAGCAAGCTTAAAGCCAGTTTGAAATAATTGAGCGAGGTGTTACACGTGAAATCCCTATGCAAAATTCAGAAAAAAAGTCTTTTGGTTAAGCCGTGAAAAAGCTAGCTCTCAATCGGCTCAATTGAAATTGTTTTTGATAATCTTTTTTTGAAGTCAGCATTTTGGTCTTGTATCCGCCGCCATGCCCTGCCCGACTACGTCGGGAGAGCCGGAGAACTGCGAAGTGAAAAGCCCCAGCACTGGTACACAAAAGCTGTTTATTAGTCTGCGATAGGTATATATACAGATGCACGTGGCGGTTAATCCTGCTAAGGCGCCTGCATGCCTTGCGCCATTTAGTTTAGCACAAAACTATTACTAAATACCACAGGTCTCACTTGTGTAACTCCTTGTTAATTTATTTTAAAGTGGCCTTAAGAGCCTGTTATACATTCACTGGTGTGGGTTTCCTGCACATTTCTAGCCGGCTTTTACATTGTTGCCTCCAAGTAAAATGATGGATTTGTTCGCTCACCTGCATTGCGTTCCTGCATGTGCGCAGCCTTTCCACGGCCTGCGCGGCCCCCGCGCCCAATGTTCCGAGGAGTGATGCCTCCACCGCCACCACCACCGCCCCCTGGTGGACCCTATGGCCACTTCCCGCCAGGGCCGCCATGCTTTGCTCCTGGGGGTAGGCCACCCATGCCCCCTGGGGGACCAGGTGCCTTTCGCGGTGCGGACCACATGAGGCCCATGAGGCCCCCCCTGCGGGTGTTTGGGCCCCCTCCCCCTCCTCCGCCGCCACACTTCATGCGAGGTCCCGGTGCCATGCGCTCTCGCCCACTCTTCCGGCCGCCCAAGTTCAGCCCATACCCCGTTGGGGTCAAAGTCAAGAAGGAGCCTCTCGATGCTAGTGATGCCATTGCTGCCAACAGCACGGTGAACAACACCCAGAAGACCGGCTCTGATGGCACGAATTCAATGCCAGGTAAGCGCAGAAGGTGTCGGCTGCCCTTCCAGCATGTTGTACAGTTGTGAGAATATGAGATGGAACACCAAATTCGTGTTTAAGCAATGGTTACTCGGGACATGTGAGTTCTGACTTGCTGATATTGTAGCGGTCGTTTCACACAAGGACAAAATACTTATCCAACGGCCATTGCTTCCACCCTGGCTGCTGTTTGAGCTTTGGCTTACTCGTCTTTCCTCTTTATGAGGTACAGATCTTTGGCCATTACCCTATTTTACATGCAGTGTGTCTCAGTAACATGCGATCTTGCCCGTTATGATATTTAACAAGTATCTTTCCCTTTGAACATCTAGTGCCATTGAACACTTTTGTGCAGAGCATCTCTCTTTAACCCTCATGGCTTTTTGAAGGTGATTTCGGTGCTAGCTTTAATGTTGCTTCAAAAGATACACAGAACACTTGGTTGTGGTAGTGTTTGACTGCGGTGTAACTAATTTACTATCAGTGAACATCAATGTAATATGTCCACATGTACAATGCGAGAGGGCATCTGTCATGGTGGCTCAGTGGCTATGGCATTGCATTGCTGAGCACGAGGTCGCAGGTTCGATGCCTGCTTGTGGTGGCCTTAAAAAGTATGAAGGTTGGGAAACAGAAAATACTTAAATTGAAAACTAAAGTTATTCTCAAAGATCCGGATCTGATGTCTCATAAGAATATAGCTAGATATGATTATGCCACTCATAAAAGAATTAACAAATTTCTCCTGGCTGCTTTCACCTATGGGAACCACACCAATCGCAGGAAGAGAACGAGCCATTGTATCTTTACATCGTATATTACATATACAATAAAGCCTCAGTAATTTGACCTTCATTAATTTGGAAAATCGGATAATTTGTACTTGTTCCTCTGGTAGCCGCAGGTGTATACATTACTTAATGGCGTCGATCTCGTTTATTAAGACATATTTGACCACACTCCAGTTATTCGGACTATCTTTGGAACATGGTGAGCGTGGAGCACCACAAGTGTGCAATGCAAGAGAGCAAAGGAGCCGTTAGTGTCTAACCAAAATGAAGTGACTTGAGTCTGCATCGCCGTAGTCATTAATGGAAACCATACAAGAAAAACAGGAACTTCGTAACGCTTTGTGCCCTAATGTGCCTTTATAGCCTTTTTTTGTGTTTACTGCCGTGCGTCACTGCGTTGACTGCGTATCTTTTAGAACTGCACACAGTGGAACCCTGTTGATACGTTCCTGAATGTTGCATTTTCCCGTCTGCTATGTCGTATTTTCGTGGCCCATTGACCTTTATGTATGATGTTCCCATTTGATATGTCACCATTCTGCAGTGTGGAGGCAAATTTAGCGGTGCAGAGGCAGATTGATTCTTGCACATTACTACAAATGTAAACTAGCAGGTAAAGGAGTGCTGACAAAGTTATTGCCCTTTTTTTATTAATTTATTGGATAGCCCTTAGCATTATGGAGTCTTAGTTCACGGAGAGCGCACTGAATATTTAATTATGTTAGGTAATGATACAGCCATTTCAAAACGCGCGTTTGCGCGGCTTTGGATGTCAAAAAGGCTACCTATTTCGTCACCAAAACCTGTTGTGGTGGTCTTGTGGTACCAGATACTACTGACGCGTACACACACTGTGGTCATGGTGCCTAAAGCTGAGTTCATTCAGTACTCAACGGTCTCCCTTGCGTTTCCGAGAGAAGCGAACAATTGGAGAGGCCAGTTTGGCAGCTTTCGGCGACAAGTCATTTTATGCCCTTCAACCACCACACACTGCCACTTCCACTTTCGGTGATGTGAGAAGTAACCCTTTTCACGTCCGAGACCGCGCTGCGCTTGACAAGCATTTTGGGCAGGCCGTACACAAAGTGCTGTAATTCGACGTTGTAGGCACATCACTGGCATTGCCTCTGCGATGGGGCCTGCTCGAAACGAACACATGAATGATCACAACACAGCTGAACCAGCCTGAACACACGCATACAAAAAGCAAATGGAAACCGGAAGCTGGAACCTCTGCCACTTCTCACGCGGGAAGCTGATGATGATGATACACTTTTTGTAACGGGCATATGTCGGGCGCCATGGCGCAAGAATAAAAGTGATTTTGTCACCCTTTAGTTATTTATTGCGTCAATTCCATGGGTGTAACCTTTCTATAAGGAAAAGCAAACTAAACTGCAAACTATAGTTTGGCCTCCAATGACGGAGGCACCTATATCATTGTGGCCACACTGATTGCCTTCACAGTTGCTGTAGCGCTGCCTACACGATGAGCCCTAGGAGCTAACATCTGTACCAACAGTCGCTGAACTGTTAATACGAGATTCTATTTCTTTCAGAATGCTGCCGCGCACGGTTTCTTGTGCTCATAATAAAACGAACATATAGTTAAATGCCTTTATAATGAAGTGCTTGGGACCCCCAGAATCCTTTGTTACACAGGTCATTTAAATGTAAAAATTGCGTACTGTACCTCCCACTAGAACAGGCTAAGTATGTTCAACAAGTGAAAACCTTTATTTAACATGAATTCATGAGATCTTGGTGAAATCAACCGTCATTTATCTTGTGCGTACTTCAAATCACGGAATGTGCAACTGCAGCCTATCTTTTTGTACCGAGGTACAAAGCATGCTCCATGGCGAGATGCTGGAGCAACGCAAGTTAAAACGGCACATCGTCGAGAAAGCCACTATCGAGTCCCTGGCATGAAAATTCTTCGTACATTTATAAGCTCTTTAGTACTGTTGCCTTTGTTGACATTTGCATCCTTTGCACCTTAGATGGCTTTGAAGACATTGTTGGTTGTCAGTTTCTTTTACATCATCGTGCCGTCATCAACTGCGATGTATTCATCGTCAGCTGTGCTTGTATCTGCTCCTGCGTTACTACAATTAGGGCATGAGCGGAGCAATTCCTGGAGCAGTGTAGCAGGACTTAGCGCTCGCTGACTTCGGCACACTCGTCGAGTGTGTCACTAGCGCTAAGGCAGAGCGCAGCTTACTGGCATCAGCAGAGGGAAGTGGCGGCACCGATATGCGGCATTTGTTGTAAAGCAACAAATCAGCCGTAGGGGATGTCTAAATTCCTCAGTTGTACAAACCAATTCGTTGTCGTAGTCTTCGTTGTGAGGTGTTTACAATACATATGAAAGATAGGAATTCGGCCGGAATGTTGTCAATCCTTCGTTGTACAGGTCATTTTGTAGTAGTGGCTTTCATTGTGGGGGCGTTATAGCCAGGGTTCTCCCTAGAAAATTTTGAGGGGTGGACATCTGAGGACCGGGGGGGGGGGGGGGGGGCATACTGGTAATGACAACGCAACAGACGTTCGAGTGCAATCGCACAACGATGCAAGTGAATTTATTTCTGGACATACTACACTTTCAGCCTCCGATTCTTCAGCTTGGCCCACTTTTCAGCTACCGTATCATATGGGTAGCTCTCAATATTGGGCCCCTCATGCGCAATGCGAATGAGGCAGTCCAATGACTTCTCTTTGAGGTGATTTCTCAGTTGCGTCTTTATAAGTTTCAGAGCTGAGAAGTCTCTCTCACAGTCTACCATGTGCGGTGGGAGTGCAAGGTATGACCCAGCTATGTGCGCCGTAAGAGGAAACAGCTCTTTCAGATCGTGCACCACAAAATCAAAAAGTCCGCTGCTGTCAGCTTTTGCAAGCGCTCCATTCAAGCACCAAGTTGGCAAAAGCAATCCACTCTGCCAAGAGTAGGGCACAGCCTTTCAAGCGCATTTGCAATTTCGACTCTGTTGGCACCCACCATATCTTTGTAGCTGCTGCGGGCAAACACAATAGAGTAACTGGGAAATATAGGGTGGTCTTGAAACCTTTCCTTAATATTTTCTACCAGCTTGTTGATGAATGCCCCTTTTGGTGCTATGGAGCCATTCCTCAGATTCTTCTGTGACTGTCACCTGTATGTCATGGCTGACACAAAAATTATTAACCTTTGTCTGAATGTTGTTATGTGTTTCCAGTGTCTTTATGTATGATTTGATGAGTCCCTGCCCAAGGTCCACATGCAGTGATGATGTTTGAAGTGTTCCCAAAAGCCTATCAATTAATTGGAGAAGCTCACACTTCATCAGTAGGGTCCCAATAAACTTCACATTCATCACAAACTTGAGCAGTCCAGTTGCCTTGATGTCGCTGTGTTCTCCTGCCTCCCTAGACAGGCTGACCATTTTGGCCGAGAGATTATTGTGGACGGCTGCACATGACCCACCAACACCCAGCCACCGTGTGGCAGATGGCTCAGTGATCTTTCTCCCATCTTTAACTCCATAATTTTTTGCACAGAACTCAGTCCAGCTGTTCGAACTGTACAGCTGCTGCAACAGTTTTTTAAATTTACGGACCCATGGAACTGCTCTGGCTGCCTGGCATGCTTCTAGGTTCAGCTTGTGTGTTGCACAATGAATTCATACAGCCTGAAAGCTCTGGGGAGCTGTTAGACCTTTTTGCTTTTCAGTTACCAACTTCACTGCTCCAACCTTTTTTCCAGTCAGAACAGGTGCACCGTCAGTTCCAATTCCCGGAAGGGCATCAAAGAGCATGGGCCGTATTCTGTAACGCTTCGGTTTTCGAAGGATTCGGTTTGGCGGTGGCGTCACATTGGGGCGGTCCGTTGATGTAATGAAGACAAGTGAAAGGACAGAGACCAATCGGTGCGAAGGTTTCTTTTTGTGGCAGTGAACGTCACAAACCGAGTAAAAATATAGTAATTTACGAGCGCTTCTTGGTAAATAAAAATAATTTGTTCATGGTATTGATGAGGTTTACGTTTTTCATCATGAAACATGTGTGAGTTGTACTGGCGGTGAGTGACTTGACGAATTTTGTTTACTTCGGTTGACCCATTTATGCCGCTAGGTGGGACGTTGTACGCTAACTTCGCGTTGCGGCCAAAATACACTCAAGTTCCTCGCACAGTCGGAGCGCTGTCTCTTTTGAGAATCTGAATTGTCACCGGAATCCCTCGTCTGTCATCTCAAAGGCGTGCGGCGACCAATCGCTGCACGCAAACCGAATCCTTCGAAAACCGAAGCATTACAGAATACGGCCCCAGACCTTTCTTGGTTATAAAACCTTCTACAGCACATGCAGTGTTGGCATCATTGAGAGCTAATTGTCTTTCATCACTAAGATGTGGTTCAAGGCTGCCCAGTACATCAATCATGGACAGGAATTTTACTCTTAATTCCCCATTGAAAATGTATCTGCAGTGGATGACCAGCTGCTCCACAATTGCGCAGTTGGTTGTTTCATCGAACATAAGAGAATAATGCTCACTCTGCCGAAGTTCGCATAGGACTTTCTCCTCCATGACATCCGACAGGCAGGTAATCATCTCTCCTGAATAGATCTCTATCTGCAGTACGTAGCGTTATTTCCTGCTGTATTTGTGTTTTCACATCAAGTCCAAGCAGAGACAGCGGACTGAGAATTGGCTCGAAGTTCGTTTTGTGCGGTATCCTGTGTTTACACAAGTAATACATTGATGCGAATCTGTGCCTCATGGCATTGTGAGAGACCGGGTACTGCACTTTCTCAAGCGGTGACACGGCTACCTTGCTGTTTGCCTCACGGGTGACAGCGTCGCGGTGCGACTGGCACGCTTCATGTTTACGAACACTTTCGAGTCGTATCCTCTTGCATGGCTCTTCGTTCCATACAGGTTTCTCAAAAGGCCTCTTGTTGTATTTTATGCACAGATTGCGAAACATCCCGCCTTTGATGTTGTCATAGAAAAGCTAATGATGGTTACGGATCCAAGATGCGTTGAAGACTGATGCGTGCTTGCTGTCTTCACCAGTATTAGGTGCACTGCATGTTGCTTCAAGGCTTGAGGTTGAACAGCCACCATCATGTGCACTCGATTTCAGTCTCTTCGACATGGGCGATGTTGTGGGCTCAACAGCGTTCTTATCGGACGCCTCCGGCTGTGTATGTTGTTCTTCGGCATCACTGGTCACTTTTGAAGAAAAAAAAAGTTGCAGTGGCTTAGCTCGGCTATGCCAGGATATACGTAGCGTTAGCAAAGGTTCAGCTGATTATTCTTAGCTTTCCTGGTTGTCTCCTACGCTCAACCGCTAATTGCCAGGCAACTACTTCGGGATCCGATGAGTCAAGCTTCTCCGTTCTTCTGCGCTGTTGAGCAGCATTTGCGCTCTCCTTCTCCATGGCTATACCACACTGGCAAACGCCAGTCAGAAGCGCAGCGGCTCCAGCGCAGTGTCAGACGGCGACTGCGCAGCGAGCGCGCGCCGGCGCCAGTGCGTCTACCACGGCTACGACGTCACTCCTCTGGAATGCGCAGACCGGCAGGCGGTGAGTCGCGCGCGGCGGTGGCGGAGTGCGCGAGAGGTGGCGGCTCCGGTGGCTCCGGTGCGCAAGCCGTGCGACATCACTGATCCTTGCGCATGCGCAGCACGGCTCTTGATGTGCCGCGTGAAACGGGCTTGGCTAGGCCAGTGTAGCTAACGCTACAAAAAGCTACAGCAGAGATGGCTGTGCAGCCTTTGTTTTCACAGCCATCTCCAGCACAAAGCACGACTCCAAATCCCTCGAGGCTTTTGTTTGCGCGTCAATGCCTCGGTAGTGCTAGAGTACACGAGGCATACCTTGGCTTCGTAGTCTCGCCTGCATGTTCAGTGGCACCACACCATGGTGAAAAACTGAACTTTTAGAAAGCGTAAATGAACCGGACATGTAGGCGCTGTACTAGTGTCAAACTCGCGAAGAGAAAAAATGCATGTTCTTAAAATCGTAAACAATAATTAAATTAAGAGAAGAAAGCCGTGACCACATTGGGAATAACCCACAATGACGACGATGACAACTGGAGATCGCGTGCAGTAAGCGCAAGCAACATGATCGGTGTCGGTGCGCTGAAGGTCATATCCACGATTACGGGGGTGCCAATCGCGATAGTTCATGATTACTGCCAGCTTCCCGGCCTGTGTTTCTGGCTCGTGAGCATTTGCGGCTGCTTCCCGCTGGCGTCCACGCTTGCCTATAACAGCGCGCTTGTGGAAGCCAGCCCCTCACGCTCGTAGCTTCTACTGCATAGGCGCAGAAAGTTGACCGCGAGTACAGTAAACTTGAAGCCCGAGAGGTGGGTGGTGGTGGGCGGTCAGCCAGAGTGGTGGGTGGCATAATCACTGCCGCCCACCATGGGGAGAACCCTGATTATGCCCAGGTCAGACGGGCAAATTTAGCGACACTTCAGGCAAGTGCACTTCGCCTCGCTGAGTGTCATTTCAGCGGCGTGGTGCTGATAGACGGCAAAACGAAGTATCATTTTGGATTGATGACAATGACAATTCAAATTTGTAGATAGAGCTCGATATGATTCTTAGCATTTTGAGATTTAGAAACGGTTACTCTTTAATTACAAAAAGAAATGCTGATTTAGAAGTCCTGCTATAAAAATAAAAATATCATAATCTCGTTAACACATCTATTTGTTTTCAATATCAATACAAGCACGGAACGTATCCAAAATCCGAATAGTCAAAATGGCGGACTCCTCCGAAAATGAGCGCTTCAAGGCTATTTTGGCTTCACTGACGTTGTAAAGACGCTCATAACGTTTGAAATCACGAAAAAGTAGTCTTAGAATTAGTGCAGACTCTAGTGTTAGCATTTATTTATATATTCTTGAAGCACTGCTATCCAGGTTACTCACTTCAGCACAGTGAAGTTAGTTCTTCAAATACACCCACTGGCAAGTGCCACTAGACTTCTCCATCTGACAGCCTACGAGTGACACTAACAGCAAAGTGCACTTGCTTGAATTGTTACTAAATTTGCCCATCTGACTGGGGTATTAGTTGCGCTAGCAAGCATGGTTTTATGCATATATAAATCACACCATTGTATAAGATGCACCGTCGACAAATGCTGGAAAGAAAACAGTGACTTATACATTGGGAAATACGGCAGATGAACTTTTTTTGACTCTGTGCACATTAGCCGGGTACCTTTAAAACTTCTTCATCACCATATGCGATTGTGTTGATAGCGACCGCAGCGGTTGCAGCGAGCAGTAGTTTTGTTTTGACTCAGTGCAATGCATCCGCAGCGCCACAAACACTACGGAAGCTGTTGAGGATGAAGAGCAATTCTACCGCGGCCCCGCACACTGGCATTCAACCTCCTGGCTAAATCACGATGGACAAACTATCTGTTGCCAGCTATTCGGCTGACCAGCTCACTGTTGAAAAAATAAGGATGTGCATGGGTGGTAGTAAAAAGCATGTCTCGAATAAAAACGTGGGTCTTGCGCCATGATCGCACTGCGAAGGAAGTTGTCAGGCCTTTGCTGCTGTGAGCAATAATTAGTCACGAGATGACAAGAATTGCAGCTTCCACACAGCTTTTGTGCAAAATAGAAACAAAATTTGCTGATTGATTTAAGTAAATTAAAGTGTGTTGATGTAGTAAGCATTTCTTTATTGTTCTCTTTGATACCCTCGTTAATTCGGGTAATATGGAAATATTTTTCAGTCTTGTGAAATCCGAATGGGGTTTTACTGTATTACATATTTCGTGTTTGGGCTGTTGTGATGCAGTAAAGATTCTTCGAAATTTGCTCAGTTCAGTCTTCAGCTCTTTTAGGATACAATGTAGTCCTTCTTTACCAATAAAAATTTAAATAGGCTCGAGCAGGTGTTGTGAAAATTCATTATGTCACGGCAAGCTTGCACGGGAACTTCAAAACGTGATCTCCATCCTTGCTTCGTTCTTGCGTTTTTTTCTGTCTTACTAAGCCTCTTATCGTGGGGAAAGAGGCTTCTTTTATTATTTTTTTTTGTATTTCAGAAAGGTAAATTACTAGTAGAGGTCAAATTATTTTTCACTTTAGTGTCCTTTTAATAGGCCCTGTGGCTCCATAGGAATGATGGCATGTGGGCGGCTTGGCTTAGCTACTGTGGTCTCATTTCACTACCTCTGCAGTGAGTGACGGCACATCCCAGACCACTGCAACAGCGAATGGCACCACCACGAGCTCATCTGCTGCAACCTCCATCAAGGTTGAAGCAACTGCAGCCCCAACCACAAATGCAAACAGTGGCAGCGGTGCGAGAAATGGCCTGGCTGCAGCGATTGAGGCGGCCAAGCGGGACGGCATTCCAGTGGAGATGATCCAGGCGCTGTACTGCAAGCTGTGCGATGCCAAGCTCAACGGTAGCCTTCAGGCGACGGCCCACTACGTTGGCAAAAGCCACGCCAAGCGAGTCAAGCAGTACCAGCAGGGCCAGGGCCGCGTGGGGCAGCAGCGGCTTAATGCCGCCACAGCAGCTGGCGGAGATGCCAGCAAGGGAGCAGCAACGGTGAGTGACCGGAGCTGCTGCACATGAGTTTAAACCTTTAAGTGCTGTGCCTGAATGTACCTATTAGTCTGGCCGCATGTAAATGTCACGTCACACTTTCTGCATGCTCCCAGCCTTTCCTGAGATAATTTTCATGTGTGAAACATCCGTAGACTGGTTGCACCATCTTCTTGGAAGTTGGCCCAACTGAAATTTTATGGCAAGTATTATATTTATATGGACAGTTGGCGAAACAAAGCTAAATGGGATACCTAAGACAAAAACTTCATTAATTATTTTTTTTTTATTTATTCACAGCACCTTACATTGAAGCATTGTGAAAAGGGGTTACATAACTAATATACATATTGTGGAAAATACACTAAGAAAGTATGATACAGTCGTACCCACTTATAACCATATTCAAGTGCCATGAAAATTTCATTGTTATAACCGATAATTGTTATAACTGGGTTGCATGAAAAAAATCAAGATAGGGGGATGGCAGACCTGTTGTGAGAAAACTATAATGGCGGGGAGGCCATTGTCCCTGCCCACCACCTTCCTCCATCCAGCTGCTGATTGTGTCGACTCGTTTAATGTTGAATACCAATGGTAGATACAGATCAAGTATTTCTGCTCTGTGTGGAGCAAGTATATTCCAATGGCAGAATGGGAGCGTGAGTTGTGTGTTCCAATGGCAGATTAGGACCAGCCGCTGATTCCGGATCGCTCTGTGGATCAAAAATATCTGCTCCGCCGAAATGGGCAGATTTCACCGGAAGTCCGCGTGATGTATTTCCTTCACCCGCCTCTGCTTCCTGTCATGGTCGCCTGTTTCCGGTCGCGGGCAGTAGACATGGAAAACATGGACCGCATGGATGCTGCGATGCGCCGTGCGCTTTTGTTCATGCTACTAGATAGTGACAGCTCCGACTCGGACACAAGTTCCAAGTCCAGTGATGATTCTACCGACACCGACAGTGAATGCGACGCTGCTGTGTGTCAACGGGCGTTTGATGTGATGTTTCGCCTGCCTGCAAAGAGGCCTAAAGTGATTGGGTTTGTCGAGGATGTCGTTCGGCGATACTCGGACGACGAGGTACCGTACAGCCCAAGGTGGTACAAGCGCGCCAACACGTGCGATACTCGCGTGAAATACCAGAAGGAAAACAAACCCAGTACTGTTTAACTCTGCTTCCTGCTCACTCTGATCACGTGATACAAGTCGCGGCTGTCGGCGTTCAAGAATGGCACTCAGTGCTGTAGTAAAACCTCGTTAATTCGGATTTCACGGTACCGAAAAAATGTCTTAATTAGCTGAAAGGTGAATTACCGAGGGTATCAAGAAAACAATAAACAAATGCTTTCTGTGTCAACACGCTTTTATATATTGAATGAATTAGCAAAATCCTGTTTCTGTTTTGCACAAAAGCAGTGTGGAAACTGCAATTCTTGTCATCTCATGACTCATTAGCGCTCGCAACGGTGAAGGCCTCGTGACTTCTTTGCGCGCGCCTTCATCTGAGACACGCTTTTCACTACCGCGCGCACATCTCAATTATTTTTTTGCCAGCGTCGCCAGGTCGCCACCCATCGCGATGTAGATGGTGCTCTTCACCTCCACAGCTTTGCACTGAGTAAAAACAAAACTATAGTTTGCCGCAACCGCGGCTGCTGTTGACGTAATCATGGACGGCGACCTTGCAGTTCTGAAGGCGCACGGCCGACGCATGCACTGAATAAAAACGAAACTACCGTTTGCTGCAACTGCGGACGAAACCGCGGTCAGCTATCGATGCGATCATGGATGGCGACTACTCAGTTACAAAGCCACGCGGACGCGCCGACGCGTGCACTGAGTCAAAACAAAACTGGTTGCCGCAACCGCTGCGGACGAAATCGCGGCTGCTATCGCCGCGATCATGGTTGGTGACTGCGCAGTCGTGTAGGCACGCGGCCAACCCGTTGCTATGCACGGCGGTACATGCAAGAATAAAGGTTTTAAAGGCACAAGTAGGCACGAAGCATTCCGGCGTTGCAGTCATTCACGTATTATTTTCACTGACGACTACGGTGATGCGAACTCCATTGCTTCGTTTCGGTGAACGCTAACGCCGTTTTGGCTCTATTGCGTCGCACATTTGCGGCGCTCCGCCAGCCCAGCGCTATCAGTGCAGTTGGTGTGGTCCATTCGTGTTTCGGAGGGTGGCAAAACGTAGAGCTAAAGGCGCAGCCCATTCGGGTTCGGAGGGGTGGAAGGCCGATGGGACAGAGGCGCGCCGAGGCTGGCGATGTGGAGGATGGAAAACAGCGTGCGGCGGCGTGCAACGGCTCAACTTTATTTTTTTTTCTTTTCGAGGAGTTTGCATTCCATTCCTTTTCTGCATGGACACCCAGTAGCCAAACTTCATCGTTCTAACTGATAATGCGGCACGGGGGCATTGTAGTAAGCGGGATATTTCACTATAGAAAACATTAAAAAGTTGACGGTGCAGCAGCTTCTCATTGTTATAACCGATATATTGTTAAAACCAGTATCGTTATAAGTTGGTTCGACTGTACATATATAAAGAGAAATGCATTGTAACACGAGAGGGGTGAATGCATTGTAACACGGCCATAATACAATGGCAACATGCAAGAAAGCACTGCGTAGTGTGAAAAGCTGATAATACACAAAGCATGAGGTCCAATTTTTGTAATATATTATTATATAAAGGCGAATCTCGATATATCGAACACAGATATATCGAATTATTGCTTGTACAGTAGAACCCCGCTGATATGTTTTATACAACGAATAGCAAGCAAGTACACGGGCGCTAAAATAGCAGAAGCTTACATTATCAATGAGGTAGAGCACACGTGTGTGTTGGTTGGCTTTAAAGGGACACCAAATAGGAAAATAAGCTGAGTTGTGTCAGTAAATTACCTTTCCGAGATACCAAAGAAGCCACTGTCATCACGAGAAGTTTATGTTGAATTCCAATGGTAGATCGTGAGCAATCACGGATAAAAAGTATCTGCTCTCTTTGGAGCAAGTCTGTTCAAATGGCAGATCGATAGTGGATCTCAATCTGAGATCGCCTTGTGAAGCAATCCAAACCACTCTGTCAAAATTGGCAGATTCATCTGCGTGAAAGTCCACTCACTGGATTGTCACGCAATCCACTCACTGGACCATCCACTCGCTGGATTGTCCATCTAACAGACGACATAGATTAGACAGCAGATGAAACATACGAATCGAGACAGCCCACAAACAATTAGTTGTTTGGGCAGTGATGGATAAAATAAACATCATGCTATTGTCACACGGTTTCTTCTCACTACTTCGAAAGCAGCTTCTCGAATTGAAGCGATGAGGAAATGGGCGTAGATGACAACAAAGGTCTTTAGCACTTGCAGACGCTCGTTTGACAATCTGTTGCTTTTGCTGGACTAAGAAGGCGAAATTTGCGAGATCAAACTTTCTCAGAGTTTGCGTTTGAGTTTTTATGCAGCGAAAAACTGAACTACGTGCAATCAAGCCACCAGTGTGTGGCAAACCACTGACACGGCTGACCAGTGAATAGCCAGGCTTGTGTGTGTCCGAAACTTTTGCAGTTTGGTAAAAATGGCAAGTGTCACTTCGGCGTGAGAAATGCTGGTATTTCGTATGCGGTTAATTGCACATCCCTGCCTGCTCTCTTTGGAGCGTGAGTGTTTTAAACATGGGAGTGTTCTTGGCTGAAGGATAGCTATGTGGCAGAGCTGTACATTCTGGACCATTCTGGATCTGCCATTGGAATTCAGCATTAGTATGTCAGAAAAGCCACAAGAACAAAAGACGGGTGGTAAAACCAACTTAGAAGTTGCTACACAAGCCCGTCATGGATTTTCACATTGTCTGTTTAAGCAGTTTTTTCTTGCTAAAGATGAACTACATTGGACTCTAAAGGACCCAAAGGTTGAACTTATACTTTATCAGTCAAACCTGATTTAATGTTCCTTAGACTGCTTTCTACAAGTCTAACCTTGGGAATACAGACTTGATACAGTAAAACCCCGCTGATACATTTTTCACGGGACCTCTAAAAAAAAAAAAATGTAAGAGCCGGGAAAAGCAAGAGCAGAGAAACAAGAAAAATTGAGAAATGAGAGTATTGGTGAAGTGCACATAATTTTATTGTAATCATTACGTATGAAGAAAGTCGCAGTTTTGCCCGCAAGCCGGAGCATTGATTGTGATAGCAAATTAGTAGACAGCTATACAAAGTAAGGATAGGTTGTTTTATCATCCATATAAACTTGTAAACATTCTCTTATTAACTATATTAACAAGCACGGTGTCAGCGCACACATGCAAACATGAACACATCACATTCGATGAGCGCAGACACTCGTTATGAAAACGCTGGCGTGAGGAAGCACCGCAGCAGCAGCAAGCGAAGTGACCTTCGTGCTGCAATGCAAACTGAGTGCCGAGAACACAGCACACACTAAGCTACGAGCCGCTGATGCACCTTCACTGCCTGCACTCTGCCCCAAACGCAGATCGCCTTTAATATACGGGCCGCGCTGACCGCGCAGTACGCAGTTGATGCCAGAGTACAACGCCGCGTGGGCGCTTTTTCCACGTTGCCGATTGCTTTCTGCTCACTGTTCCCCGCATCTCGCTCCGCATTCGAATTGTTATTGCATCAGCCTAAATGGATACGTGCGCAAGGGTAGGTTGGTGTGTCTAGGAAGTGAAAAGCTCTTTCAGAGAAGCTAGAGATCCTGAAGAAGGTTGATGAGGACCCGAGAAGAAAACGAGCTGGTGTTGTAAAAGAGCTAGGCATAGTGCCATCGACTCTGTCCACTGTTGTTGGTCACTGTGATCAAAATGCGTAATGCGCAACGCTTTAGTGCAGACGCAAGAGGCGAATACTGCACACTTTGTCAAGGTGGAGGATGCCCTCTTAACATGGTTTAGAGAGGTCACTGCTGCCATGGTGAATGTCGATGGCAAGCTTCTTTGTGAAAAGGCCTCCGGCATTGCATTATCACTCGGTGTGGATGATTTTCAGGCCTCCGGTGGTTGGATACATTGTTTTAAGGCTAGGCATAGTCTTGCTTACAAATCTTTCAGCGGTGAAGGCAAGAAGTTCAGTTGACGCTGCTGTCACTCATTGCAGGCTTTGACGCTCGTAATATTTTGAATGCTGATGAGGCAGTCTTTTTTACAATTTGCAGGCTGAGAAAAGCCTTTGCTTCAAAGGCGACTCTTGCCTAGCCGGCCAGAAAAGCAAACAAGGAGTGACAGTTTTATTCTGCTGCAATGCCGTTGACTTGGAGAAAATGAAGCTGTCCATGATTGGGCCGGTATCAGAATCTCCGCTTCTTCAAGCTGGCCGGTCGTATGCCTTGTACATACAAGGCTAACGAGAAAGCCTGCATGCCTTCGACGTGTTGCTCGAGTTTTTGACATACTCGGACCCTCAAGATGTCAAAACCAAAACCATGGTATCCTCCTGCTCCTGGATCAATCCACCATATACCCGAAGCAAATGACGCTGCAGAATGGGAAGTTGGTTTTCCTTCTCGTCAACATAAGCCATTTGCAGCCATTATGTGCCGGCATCATACGGAATGCCAAGCATTACCTTGAAGGGCTGCTTGTACGTCTTCTTTTACTGAAGATTGAATGCAAGGGTAAGAACTTGCAAATCAGCCTTTTGGATGCACTGCACTTATTGCCATGGCATTCTATCTCGCCCGCAACCATAACAAATTGCTTTCGAAAATGTGGCATTGTGGAATCTGTGGTGGCCACCTTGCAGGAGTCAGAAGACAACCTAAAGGGCTGGGACCAGCTTGGCATCGAGGGTTCCGATGACTTTGTGACCTGTGGACTGATCGCCTAAATACTGCTAATTGAATCAGCGGTGTGTTTTGGCATTTTTTTCTGCTTAATTTGATCAGTTTTGTCAGTCCCATCAAGGTTGACTGTATAAGCTGCCTCTTCAAGCACTTAGCTATCGTAGACTTCAGCTGTAGGTGGCTATCTTTTTTTATTGCGAAGTTTCATTATCAGTCTTCTTTATCCGGAAGGGGCACTGCACTTTTGTGGTTGCAGGAAGGAGGCAAGCGGCCGGTGCCAGATACCTTGGAGAAGTTCTGCAAGCTCTGTGATGTGGCGTTTACCTCGGAGATCCAGGCAAAACAGCACTATGACGGACGCAACCATCAGAGGCGAATGCGGGGAGAGCCGCCTCTTCCCAAGGGCTTCTATAACCCAGCCACCGGACGTTGGCAGAGGCAGTGAGTTGGGACATTTCTCTTTGTGGCTGGGATTTTGAGGCATTCTATACCTGCCAGCTTTTCAAGATTTATCGTAAAATGACAGAGTTTGAGCTTGTTTATTGTTGCAACAAGATCAAAAATTTTGTGATACAGTCGCCGACCGATAAATTGGACTTGACGGGTAACGCTCAAAGATCCGTGTGATGGGAGCGTGGAATACGGTATTCGCCAGAAATTAACTTTATTCTTCAAGTAGCCAGAAGAGCTTGTCTGTGTGTTGCTGCATTCACGTACGCTTGCCTGTGACCTGTGAGTCCCTTTTAGACTTTCATAATTTTGTGCAAAAACGGCGAAACGCGGAGACACATGAATAACACGAATACACACAATGATGCACTACATTCAAGTGTAATATTATTGAAGCAGCGACTGTGGCATTATATGTGCACATGGTATAACCATCATTTCCACCACCAACTAAACATTACCATGCAGAAAGTTAATCTGTTTATCCTGGAGGGCTTTGGACGCTATGCTAACACACATGGGCTCTACCTCATTGATAAGGTAAGCTTCTTATTTTAACGCCTGTATGCTTGCGTTGTAGTTCACGTTAAAGAACCTCAGGTGGTCAAAATTAATCCGGAGCGCTCCTTTACGGCGTGCCTCATAATCAGAACTGGTTTTGGCACATAAAACCCCAGAATCAATCAAATCAATCATTTTCATGGTCCAGTTTACTTGGGAACTTTCCCAAACTTAGGTTGCAACTGAAGTGGTGTGCACTGGCTGACCATTGTAAGAAGTGCCATATTATCTAAGGATTTTTTTTTTATTCAGTGATTTTCATTTCTTATCATTTATTCTGCTGAATGGCTGACCTCAGCAAAAAGAATGGAAAAATGTAAAGGATCATTACACAGTGCAGGCCCAGCTGTTTCAGCTTTCGGCTAGTGATAATATAATGTAAAGGCTTTTGCTTGTGGTGTACATATTGTGGTACATGCTTGTGGCGCTAAGCATGTCTGACTTTCAAAACAGGTTACTATTTTTATGCTTTTTTGTTTGTGTGGCTGTACCTTTTGTGTAGGCTCTACCTCAAAAATTCAAGAAAAAAAGGCTCTTACATGACAAGTGCACGGGCATTAAAATAGTAGAGGCTTACTTTATCAATGAGGTAGAGCACACGTGTGTTGGTAGGCTTTAAAGGGAAGGGAAATAAGCTGAGTTGTGTGATTAAATTACCTTTCCGAGATAACAAAGAAGTCACTGTCATCATTAGAAATTTATGCTGAATTCCAATGGTAGATTGTGAGCAATCACGGATAAAAAGTATCTGCTCTCTTTGGAGCAAGTCTGTTCAAATGGCAAATCAATAGCGGATCTCAATCTGAGATCGCCTTGTGAAGCAATCCAAACCACTCTGTCAAAATTGGCAGATTCATCTGCGTGAAAATCCACTCACTGGATTGTCACGCAATCCACTCACTGGACAATCCACTCACCGGATTTTCCATCTAACAGACGACATGGATTAGACAGCAGACAAAACATACGAATCGAGACAGCACACTAGCAATTTAGTTGTTTGGGCAGTGATGGATAAAATAAACATCATGCTATTGTCACATGGTTTCTTCTCACTACTTCAAAAACAGCTTCTCGAATTTAAGCGATGAGGAAATGGGCGTAGATGACAACAAAGGTCTTTAGCACTTGCAGACGCTCGTTTCACAATCTGTTGCTTTCGCTGGACCAAGAAGGCGAAATTTACGAGATCAAACTTTCTCAGCGTTTGCATATGAGTTTTTATGCAGCGAAAAACTGAAGTTCTGCACGCAATCAAGCCACCAGTGTGTTACGAACCACTGACACGGCTGACCAGCGAACAGCCAGGCTTGTGTGTGTCCGAAACTTTTGCCGTTTGGTAAAAAGGGCAAGTGTCACTTCGACGTGAGAAATGCCGGTATTTCGTATGCGGTTAATTGCACATCCCTGCCTCCTCTCTTTGGAGCGTGAGTCTTTTAAACATGAAGTGCCCTTGGCTGAAGGATAGCTCTGTGGCAGAGCTGTCCATTCTGGACCATTCTGGATCTGCCATGGGAATTCAGCATTAGTATGTCAGAAAAGTAGGCTTGTGCGAATATTCGATATTTTCAATATATGAACGAATAATGCGCTATTCGATATTCGCTTCGATTCGAATTTTGTTATTCGGAAATTTCAAAGTATTCGGCTCGAACGAATAGCCACACGCGGCAGGGAGAAGGCGTTTTCGGAAGTTTCGGTTTTGGATTCAGTAATACTTTTCCCAATCCAATCCAAACCAAACCAGGAAAACAGAACTATACCCAGAAGAAAGGCGTACAAAAACGCATCTCGACGGCGTGGTAGTGTGGTCGATTGCATTTAGTGGGCGACTCTGTCTCCGCTGCGGCGGCATTTGATAAATCCCAGCCGCCTTGGACCACTCCAGGGAGCACCATGGGGGACTTGCATGCGGCCGGCAATCCGATTTGGAACTTTTTTGTAAAGATTCCACCGGGAACCGAAGCTCGATGTCTTAAATGCAAGGCAGTCCTGAAGACCCCGACAAGTATGACAATGACCCTAGCAACGCATTTAAGGAGACACCCGGACTTGCACAAGGACTACCAAGAGAAGCGGGGCGCACGCGAAAGGCCAACCAAGCTCAAGGGGGCAAGCAAGGCAAGTGGTCAACAGCCATCCATAGCCGGCAGTTTCAAGTCGAAAATGATAGCTCGCTTCGTAGCTCGTGGTATGCACCCCTACTTGTTACTATTCGAAGTATTCGCTTCGAAATTATTCGAGAAGAATTACTATTCGCTTCGAATTTGCTTCGAACCAAAAAAGCACTATTCGTACAAGCCTACAGAAAAGCCACAAGAACAAAAGACGGGTGGCAACACCAACTTAGAAGTTGCTACACCAGCCCGCTGCGACGTCATGGATTTTCACATTGTCTGTTTAAGCAGTGATTTGTTCTTGCTAAAGATGAACTACATTGGACTCTAAAAGGATCCGAAGTCTGAACTAATACTTTATCAGTCAAAACTGATTTAATGTTCCTTAGACTGCTTTCTACAAGCCTAGCCTGGGGAATACAGACTTGATACAGTAGAACCCCACTGATACATTTTTCACGGGACCGTAAAAAAAAATTAAAAAAAGAAATGCGAGAGCCGGGAAACAAGAAAAATTGTGAAATGAGAGTATTGGTGAACTGCACATAATTTTATTGTAATTATTACGGATAAAAAAAGTCGCAGTTTTGCCCGCAAGCCGAAGCATCGATTGCGATAGCAAAATAGTAGACAGCTATACAATGTAAGGATAGGTCATTTTATCATCGATATAAACTTATAAGCATTCACTTATTAATTATATTAACAAGCATGGTGTCAGTGCACACATGCAAACACATCACATTCGATGAGCGCGGACACTCGTTATGAAAACGCTAGCGTAAGGAACCGCCGCAGCAGCGGTGCTTCCTTACGCCCATCCTTAGTCCCATCGTCAGCCCATTCCTTAATCCCATTGTCAAGCCACCAAGCCAAGTGACATGAAAAGTCAACATGGCCGCTTGGGCCAGCGCTGGGTGGCAATTCGCGCAACGCAAGATGCGAGAACGATCCCACAGTTGCGACGCAACAGCGGGTTTACGTATGCATTGGGTCCTATGGGAGCTATGCCGGGACCGGCCGAAAACGACGTAACAGCCAGGAAAACGCAGCACCCAGGAACGTAACTGCGGGGTTCTTCTGTACTGTAGTGAACATGGATCAGCCGACCCTGGGTATATCGAACTCAAAGGAGATTGTGAAATACAGTAAAATCTTGTTAATCCAGAAAATCTGATGATTCGGACTCGTCCTTTGGTGTACCGGCAGACATGTATTAATTAGTCAAATCAAATTCTCATTAATTCAGACATATTTGGCCGCACACCGGTCTATTCGGACAACTCTTAGGGTGCTGCAAATGTGCAACGCAAAAGAGCAATATAGTGCAGTCCACTTATAACGATATCAAGAATTCAAACCTAATCATTAAAACCGATAATTGCTATACTATTTGGACTGCCGTAATAAAAAAAACAGCGGAGCATGCTTTTGTAGTTTCAAAACCAGATTTGCCACTTGCGCTAAAAAATAGATGTAGAAAGCAGGCTGTGAGGCATGTTTATTTATACCTCTAAACAGCGTGACAAGCATTATGCGCGCTGAAATAGTCAGAAATCTGCACTTGCTTACGCGGGAGTTTCCAATTTGCAACCGCAGTGTGCATCGCGTCCAGCTGCTGCACGAACACTGGCGGCAATAATTTAGCATGCATGAAATCAATGAGCAACTCAGTCGATGACAGTGCACATTGCACGAACAGGAGGGTTGGTGTCAAAGGCGGGCTATTGTGAATTTTGTCGTCACTGCCGCTGCTGCTGTTGCCTCCATCGGACAATGCCGCCATCTGTCGTTGCAACGATCGCCCCGTTGTAGATTTTGTGGAACGAGGAAGCACTATCTGCACTCAGAAACTCCTTCCTTGAAGCATCACCTGTTTCATCGTCAGAAGCAACATGCTCCCAGAGCGCGATAATCTCAGCAGCTTCCACCGTCTTGGTTTCACCCATGGGGGTTTCGCCCTGGTGTAGAAAGCCTGCCTTTACGTTGATCGGCATGGCTACTGGTTCCAGCCATTATGATCGTGGTGATCCCGGTTTTAGAATCGTCGATATCGACTGCATGAGCTTGTACTTCAAGCCTTGCAAAATTTGCAGCTTCGTCTCAAGCAGCAGAGCCTTACGCTTTCTCGGTGCCATCTTCAACTAACTGGGCTGTCCGCTGCTGAGCTGCTTCCGTCGCACATTTCCGCGCTGGCATAGAGAGAGAGAGATTGTAGAAAGGGCAGGCGTCTTCTCGGGATGCTGTGCATCGCTTTCACAATCGGCGTGTGGGCAGGATGTGCTGCGCAGTAATGATGGCAAAAATGAACTCGTGTAGGCAAACTTTTCGCCCCCTCTCGGCATTGTTCGTTTAAGGGGAACTTCGCAACGCAAATGCCACGATTATTCTGCATGTAAAATGCCGTCTAGAAGGCAACATTTTTATCGTTATATCTGATATGCGGTGATTAACGTATTGTTAAATATGGTTTCTTTCTCATAGTCCTAATGCATAAGTTGATACTCTTAAGTAAACCCATCATTATAACCAATATATTGTTATATGTGGTATCGTTATAAGTGGACTGCACTGTAGTGGCGCTAGCATCTAATTGAAACAAAGCAATGGAGTCGGCATCGCCACAATCATTAGCTAAATCAGTAGTTCTCAATCGGGGGTCCGCGATACCATCGCCCGCAAAATAGGGATGTGCAAAGATTCGAAAAGTTCGAATATTATTGAATATTATATTTTTAATATTCGAATTCAATTCAAAAAATAGATATTTGAAAATGTTCGAATATTCGGTTGGATACAAATATTTGAATCAAATCAAAATATTGCTGGCTGTGCGGGAGCAAACACGGTTCTTAACATTTGTCTAAAAATATTAGGGTGATATTGTGCTGCTGGCGAAATTTCGCTTGTAAATCACACTTCGCCACTAAATGTCTAAACTATGTGGGAAAGCCAGCCTCTCAATAGCAAAGGTGCACTTCTAGCTTATTCTTGGCTTATTGCTTTTTAGCAAGTGCACTGAGTTACGACTGGCACAGGGTCGAATGCCTTCGAGGCCACGGGCATTTCATGCGGTATAATAAGGCATAGGCTGGCGAGCACAGCTAGTGGGAATTACTAAATTTTCCGAGTTAACTTGAGCCAAATACACAGTGTCTTGGTATAGTGGCTTATCAGTCTAGTTTTGTAACATTGACAATGTAATTGCAATGCTCAAACATCTCAAATTAACCCAACTTGCTAATAAGTACATAGGCATATCATTATTCGATATTCGATTTATTATTGGGAGCTTAAGTATTCGTATTCGAAAATTTTGATATTCGTATACCCCTAAAAAAAAGACAACAAATTGGGCGTTGTTTTTAGCTTTGACTCATTCCCAGTTCCCAGAGCTGCTCGCAGAACTGCGGCAACAATCGTCACAAGACAATAATAAAAAAAAAACTACGTCACAATGTTCGTCAAAAAAAAATAATCCGTTGACCCCCGCCCTGTCACTGTAAGGGGGGCCCCCATTACTTCCACCAGTCCACAAGGGGTCCCCGACACATCCATGGCCGAGAACCATTGAGCTAAATCTTACGTGACCGACAGGAATGCTTAAACAGTGGGTGCCTATTTGTGCTTTTATAGCTCTTATTCTTGCGTTTACCTCTGTACATAATATCGGATTTGCCGTGTGCCCTCATAACTGCGTGGTCGCCATCTATAATCTCATCGATAACGACCACAATTTCATCTGCAGCGGTTTGTTTTGTTTTCACTCGAGGCACGTGTCGACCGCTTGCTTTCAGAACTGCATGGCCGTAGTCCATGGCCGCATTGATAGTGACCATGGTTTCATCTGCAGCTGTAGCAGTAAACAGTTCTTTTCTTTTGACTCGGTGCAATACCTGCGTGTGTAGTGTCACAAACACGGCGGAAGCTTTCGAGGTTGAAGAGCACTGGCTACATCACGATGGACAAACGATCCATTGGCGACCAGCATGGTACTGAAAAGCATGTCTCGGACAAAGACTTGAAGAACCTGCGAAGCCTTCGCCACTGCGAGTGCTAATTAGTCATGAGATGACGAGAATCGCAGCTTCGCATTGTTTTTGTACAAAATAGAGAGAGGATTTGCTGATTCGTTCAGTAAGTACAATCGACTTCCATTAATTCGACCCTGACGAAATTGGTCAAATTAAATACGAGGCAGAAAAAAAATGACAAAAGACACCACTTATTCACTTGGCAGTATTTTCCAGATTCCAACATGCCCCCGAATCAAACGCGCGCCCATTTTTTATTTGGATATTGTATATAATGCAGTTATTTTAATTTCATATGTAACTTCATTATGACAGTGTATGATGATGTTTGATTACAGACCGCCTCCAGGAATGGCCATCAAGCCCCCAACACCAAAAAAGCCGCCAACCACTGGGAACCAGTTCTACTGTGAGCCATGCCGCTCTTCGCTGACCTCTGAGCAGCAGCTGCAGTCACACCTGCAGGGGGCCAAGCACAAGGCACGCGTGGGCGGCCTGTCCACTGCAGTCACAGCGCAGGTGGTGACGGCGAACGCTGCGGCAGCCATGGCTGTGGCTACGGCTACAGGCACCACGTCCAGTGCTGGAGGCCGGCCCTCCCAGCTACCACAGCCATACGTGGCCTTTGTGCCTGGGCCCACCATGACCTGTGGTGAGCAAGTTTCACTACCTTGATCTCTGCTGATTTTTCTTTGCTCTTGGCTGCACTGGAATTGAAAGCTAATATGTTACTTGCCCATCCAGGGCTGGGCAGTATCGATGATACATACTTAAGGGGGACGTTTCACTTAAGAGGAAGCCTTAGCTTGGGGCATGGCAGCGCAGCGCGCGCTGCCATGTAGCCTCACCTCGAGGCAAAGCTCTTTGCCATTTAGTTTCGTTATCTCCTAGGGAATCCCACCCTCTGTCCACCACTGCGTGTTGAAGCTCCCTTCTCTCTTCCTTTATGGTCGTCCATTCTCCTCCTTTTACGCGTCGGCATTTTGCGAATAGTGCATGCGGCGCCGGCGAACTCGTATGTCACCTGTTCCCGCGGCGCTCCCTTGGTACTGTACCCTCGGTCCACCCGAAGCGCTTCGAGATACGGTGGAGAGAGAAATTGCCGTTGCCCATGCGAGGGCTGCTCTGGCCGCTTTGTCATCCCCTGTCGCGTGAATGCTAGCTGCACCTGCTAAGCTATCCGATTCACGTCAGATATCACGTTACCGATTCCTCCGCGATTACTTCCGTCGTATGTGAATCCAGCTTTATCAGCATCGTCAAGAGGGTGGAACAGAGCCACTAGCCGAAGATACTACGTGGACAAGTCGTGCATCCGTGGATAGACTGGTTTTGCAAATATTTGAGCGTTGTTGCATGTAGTTATTTCCGCGGGTTATACGCGCGGATATATATATTTTTTTCTTTCCCGGCTGTTGTAATTGGGGGTGCGGGTTATACGCGGTGGCTGGTTATACGCTGAAAAGTACGGTATAGCACATCATCCGAAAATCGTATCATCCAGCAATAGTATTGTCCAACTAAATTGTATTATTGGGAAAAGAAAGAAAAATGTATTACGCAGAATTGTATCAACGAGGTCCCACTGTTCACGTAAAATGTAGAATTTGTATGCAAACGATCACCTTTTTTCTGCTAGTCTGCCTCAGAAACATGGGAACATGGGCACAATGTTTTGCCCAACCTATTTCAGTGGCTTCATACAGAGCAGTCACATGTCTCACCAGGCTCACCAAATATTGTTACGTGTTTAAAAAAAAGGAAACGTTAAGCAGCTCGTACTTCCGGTCTTGCATTGTTCAAAAACGATTAGCATTACTAGTAGCTAAACGGCATATTTAAAAGAATGATAAATGATCTTTGTTTTGACAATGACTACAAGCAATTATTAGTTGTGGTTTGCAAATATTCAAAACTTCGAATAATCGATTCGAATCGGATGTTATTCGATTCTATTTCCTTTACTATTTGAAATATTCGAACCCCCGGAAATTGCCGTTGCCAGTTATTTGTAGTCAGCTTCGCCGCAGTACAGCCGTGTTATGCGGTGAAGCTTACATACTGTATTGCGGTAAAGCATATCAAAAGTAAAAAGAGGCACTGTCACAGGGCCTCTGCTGGTGCTTATGTCTACCCGACACTATCAGCTCAAGCACCCGCACTGTAGTGCCTCTTCACACATGTGGAAAACGCCAGCTTCCAAGTGGAAACCTCTGCATCTGCTGCAAATATGGCTCAAGTGCCTAAAAACATGGTTTCCAAACCAAATAGCAAGCCTGGCAATGTTTTTAGACCCTCGCTCTAAAGTGGTTGCGTACCATCAAGATGCTTCTACGGCAAACTGGGTTAAAAACCTGGCTTTACAAGAAGGAAGGAAAATTTCAACACTAAGGAACCCGGAGATGTCCTCAACAACGAGAGCTCCTGAAGAGGCTCATTTCCAAGTCAGCACTGTGGAAAGACATCGTAAGCTCATCAACCAGCAGCAACTTTCTCTACCACAAGCACAGGTTGAAAGCATATGTGCATGAGGCACTTTTGGGCCAGAAATAAGGTCCTTGTGAGTGGTAGCGTATGGCAGTGTGGTGAGGTGGGCTAGTTGGTTGTTGGAGCTCACTTCATATTTGCAGTGCAAACTTAACACACGCACCCACAGAAATAAACAACATGGTGTAAGCATGGTGCCCACTGTTGGCTCAGCTTGTGAAGAGATACCTGCCGATATCAGACACTAGCGTGTTCAATGAGCGGCTGTTTTTGGCGTCTGAAGGAATTCACGAGGGTATCAGAGGGTATCGGAGTGTGTCGCTGCTCCCTGAACATGTTGAGCAGCTATCCTTTCTTCAGGACAACATTAAATACGTGCAGTTGTGATACTCTCAAGAAAAAGTGTAGTACAGTAGAAACCCGCAATAACGAAATCCCGCGACAATGAAATATTTTCGTATCCCCAGCGCCCATAGGATTCAATGCATTTTGTACCTCTCGACAACGAAATGTTGCTGTACTACAATCCCACATCAACGAAATTTGCCGGAACGTAACCCCGCATATTACCTACTCATGCAACACTAGCAGGCTCAAAATGTGGTCAAATGTGATTGCTGTGCACTAAAATTGCGTAAAATACCACCACACTACACTTGTGTGGGTGCTGTCATTTTTGTTCACAAGAACAACCAAGCGCCGAAAGCGATCGCGTGCGTCGGGGACACGTCATGGCCGCCATCTTGTTTGTTGATCATCCATTTGAAGCAGCACGCTTGTTGCTACCGACATGTGACGGCGGTTTTTGCACACCTAGTGCAGTGCGTAATGTGCGCCTCGGTGAGAAAAATGCCGCAGAAACAAGGTAATCCACGTCCCACTGACGTGGAATTGTTTATGGCACTTGAGATGGCGGTCGCAGCATGGAGTACCACGCATCGGGCCGTGATGGAGCGATCGTCCGGGAATACACATCCCTTGCTTCAAGAATGCTGGTTTTGGTACCACACGACAGACATCGTGTGCGGATTCGACGCTGGACGTAGATTTACGCGAAGGGACCGTAATCTCAATCGATTGCCTTCGGGTATATGAGATACGCTCACTTTCACGCTAGCCTCCGGACGCGTCGGTGCCTAAGGACGACAGCGTGCGCTGAAGAAATGCTGCTGCATACGTGGAGCACCGTTGTTCTGCATCCAGTGCTGAGTTATACAAAATCTCGCAAAAGCAATCGCATCTCCAACGCAGTTGACCAAGAATACTCCTCTGCGGCAGTGCTATCACTGCTGATCGACACATGATTGACTTTGTACTGTTGGCAATGCGGTTCTATATCCTCGATCAAAGCTTGCCAAAGTAGTCTAACGGAATTTTGACAGTAAAGTTTTGTTGTGCGACGCATTACCTATCTGTGCTGTCTCAATTCTAAACCACGAAATCCTCGCAAAAGGGAATTTTTTCGCGTTCCCCGCTGATTTCGTTATTGCAAGGTTTGACATTATTGGAAAACTTTGTTCACTACAAAGAATAATTTTTTTCTACATTATTTGCTGTGCAATTAACTTGCTTTTTCTTTTTCTTTTAACCTCTAGTTGGTGAAAGAAATTGCGTTTTTGTAGAACCTATAGTATTCACATTAAAAAAAAATATTTGATTCAATTCACACTTGGTTTTCATTATTTGAATTCGCCTTGAAATTAAAAATTTGATATTTGCACACACCTAATTATTAATGCAAAGACTTGCAAAAGCCTTGCAAAGAATAGTGTTTTATGATGAACGGTGTGCAATTGCCAATTGTGTAAACTTACTACAGCTGTCGTTTTGTCATGCACCCGCCTCACAGGCTGGCAGACTTCACGTAGAATTTTGTAAAACACCCAGGCTGGCAGACTTCACGTAGAATTTTGTAAAACACCCATGAGATTTGCCCTTTTCTTGCTGCCAAAACTTGCTATTGCATTTATTGCATGTCACGTTGACCACTAATAAAAGACGAAGACAAAGAAAGCAGAGGACGTGGGCGCTGTCTCGTGTCGTCATTTTTTGTTTTCTTTCTCTGTCTCGGTCTTTAGCGGTAAACATGACATGCATTAAACACCAACTAGGACAGACTGAAGTTCTTTTGAAGCATTTACTGCGTTTTTGCATTGCACACTTAGCCACACTGTTTCTCATCAGCTGGTCCTGCAGCATGCTTCTTCCCGAATGGGGCTAGCATTGCTTGAATGCGCCTGTATGTACAAAGCTTACTGAACTTTATCACTGTTTGCCAAAGGGCCACTCAATTAATCACAAGACGCACACAATTCCAACATATCGAAAGAAGGTGCGGGAGCAGAAAAATGCCCAGTTTCACTCTATGTATAGCGCCTTGCTTCTCTCATCTGCGAATTTCCTTGAAATAAGCAATTTCACGGACCGGACTCATTGTTTCGAGGCTGTTGTGGCACTGAGCCACACAAAAATACCGTGTACCAAACTTGCAGGATGACGAGGCCATGCTTGCCAATGTGTAACACAACCACCGGTAGCACGTGCACCAACGCGAACAGGCACGCACTTGCTGTGTCGGAAAAAGAGGCGGCCATCAGTGTTCGAATCTGCTCACTAGAGGAGCACTCGGTGCTGGGGTCGTGGGCAGAAACTTGAGGTTGCCTTGCCTATAGGCTAATGCTCTGAAGGACTCAATGCGAAATGAATACTGAATACTTCATTGGCAGATGCCTGTCACACTTTATTGGATAGATTTAGCATACCATGCACCATGATCCACGTCCACCAGCATACAAAAATGTTCTTTTCTCATTTACAGAGTTAAAAAAAATTAAACAATTTCTTATATGCTTTCTTTGAGCCACACAGCAAAAGCTGTTTTTCAAGCGCAACAACATTTACAAGGAGGTTACCTACGGCAGCATCGCCTGCACAGATGAATCCTGAATGTTGTCGATGCTATGCAGCACATCAGTGAATGCAGGCACAAGCACGGCAGCATCTGTGGCGTTGTCCTCGTCCGAGGTGGCAGCCAGCAGTGTCAGCATGATATGACGACCCGCGTGAAACCAGAAACCTAACGATAGACGCGTGAGAAGTCTTGTATGCTCGCACGTAAACAAAGCTCTGAACTGCTGTACGTGATAATGCGTACTCGATCTGCCTGCCTTCCTTTGGCTAATTGGTTCAATCTTCGCTCATGCTTTCATGCTTTCCATACACACTAGGGCAGTCTTCTCGGGTGATCAGTTTCGGAGATAGTTTCACTTTCATGACGCTCGGCACTGGACGCGTCTGTATGTGCGGTCAACAATGCTCTTGCCACCATACGACAATAGCGAGCTTGGCACAGCGCCAAAAAATGCCTTGGCTTTACACACGAACACATCTGGTGATATGAACAAGCGCTGCTGAGAGAAAAAGCCAAGAGAAAGAAGTGCAGTGAGATGGCAATGAAGGGACGAATGTGGCCAGCGGTTGAGCGATGTGAAGAGGGGGAAGGAAAACGAATGAATGTGATGGAAAGAAAGTGTAGGCTAGGAGGGAGCCCAGAAACCAGTCAGAGGTTTCCATATGAGAAGGCCTTCCTGACAGAGGGGACGATGCTGTAAGGGAGCTGGCGGGACTCATGCGTCCGCCGTTGCGTTCGCAGTTTCGCGTGGGTCGTCGTATGACGCGAGACATGCGTAATCTCACTTCTACAATTGAGGTATTGTCTCTGTAGGAAGTTGGCTAGGACTGCACTAATTCGTTGTAAAACCTGTGATGTCACAATATCAGGGCACGTATAACCGATGTTCCACTGCATAAGAACTTACGACTTAGACTGTTACAATGCCTCTAAGGGCTTTGCAAAGGTCCTACTCTCAAACGAGTGGTATATTTCAGAGTGGGGTATAATAAATCCATTTTGTCCGCTTTAGATGTATTATCAGGTGCTATTTATAAATTGTTACATCACCTATTGCCGAGTTACAAAGTTGTAAACTTGATTCTCTTGAAATTTCGTAAGTTTCAGAAATATTTGTTTTAGAAAATTGAAGGCCTTAATACAAAGTTTGCTAGCAGCACTTGCTAGATTTTATTTTTTCTAGGAAAGGCAACAAGTCTCGCCAAATTCGATGCAATGATTGCTGAGAAAAACTATTGCACTTTTACGATGTATTTAAATATAGTCCGCCTCAAAATTGTATTGTCAATGTTTTCATCTCTGCTTTCCTGAGACCTTTCTGCACCAGTGTTGGCTTTAAAATTCCATTTAATTTATGTTTTTATTTCATGCATCTTAAAGCTCCTCACGTGGACCTTTATATTGAGGTCGAAACTCGCTCTGCTGGCAGTATTTGGGTGGTGTTGGAAAGCCAATGTTTATAGCCCCCCCTCCCCCCCCTCACACACACTTTTTTATAATCAATATTGAATGCCACATGGAACCAGCAAGAATCAGGGACAAATGATGTGCAGTGCATTTTTGTCGCACATTTATCAGTACATATTCATAAGAGTATAATGACGTCCGGAACACTGCCAATATAGTCTACATATTGTATTTTTTCGCTTGTTTGCTATTTTATTTTTATTTTACTATTTTGGGTCTAATTACTGTTAATTCAACATTCCACATTAAAGCATACTGCCCACTGCACAATGTAGGTTACACAGTCGAACCCGGATGTATCGCACCCACATATTACGAATTATTGTGCAAAACGAACAGCAATAAAATCCCCTTGAAATTTTTATTGCGATAGCAATTATATGGACACTTCAACCGGATTTCTGCCGTCGTCGTCGCCGTCGCCGTCGCCGTCGCCGTGACGTTCCGTATAGATAAAATCTTCGCCGCGCGCCGTATGCCCCAGCGGAAGCGTGGGGGGACGCGCGCTATCACGGAGAGCGAACGCACTCAATCTCCCACGCGCAAGCAAGGAAGCGGAAAGCCAGCGCCGGAGGGAGCAGGGGGGCACTCTTCTGCCAACAACCGCGCTCGTCCGCACAGTCTCTTATCTCTCCCACGCGCAAGCCAGGAAGCGGGAAGCCAGCGCCGGAGGGAGCATAAGGGGGGGGGGGGGGGGGGGGGGGGGCGGGCGCACTTCTACGCTTCCAACAACCGCGCTCGTCGTTCGTTCGACCGCACCGTCTCTTATCTCCACACGGCTCTGACCTTTATGCCGCTCAGTTTCCGTTGATAGACCGCACGTACCTTCGCCCGCTGCGCGGGTGAAGGTACGTTGCGCTGCCAGCGTTTTGACAGTCGTTGTCTGCAGTCATTCAGTGTGATCTTTTCATGTTTGTTTGTGCGCGCTCACACCACGCTTGTTCATTCAGTTAGTAATAGTCGGGCCACATTTTCCAACGCACGCTACACATGCAATGCTGCCCAGATCGGCAGTGCAGCACTACAGGTGTGTCCCTTCGCACGCGCTGCCCACGGGCAGCGCTTCTCATCAACACCACCATTTCACACGCGCCTTCTCGTGGTCATCGAGTCTCTCTTCATGTCGGTCTACTTACGCCGCAGCACACCTGCTTACTTAATCAGCTCATGTTTACTACAATTCATATTGCTACCAAGGCCGCTCACCTTACTTCGTATGACATTGCTGTGTTGCTATCGCATTCATTGCTTCGCCCTTAGGGCGAAACTGTGACATTTTTTTATTACATTTTTATTTTACATATCGAAATACCCATATATATTGAACTTTTATTTTTTATACTCTTCAGATTTGATATATCTGGGTTTGACTGTATTACTGTGCGGTCAATGTGGTGATGTATGCAGCTGTTGGACAATCTCCGTTTCGCAGCATTTACAGCAAAATATAAGGGAAAAAATTTGCATGTGACATCATCAAAAGGCGAAATGCATCCCGCAATATTGTTATGGAAAATATAAATACATATAATTAAGGAAGGTCAAGAGGAGACAAAGTAGCGTGTACTTTACCAGATACCCCCACAAGTTGGTACCACAAGTCGGTAATATAGTCGGTTGGAGCAGGGAACCAGCTATGCTGTTGAAATGGATTATCGTGATCTCTTCTCCGCAGGAACTGAATTTTGCTATGTTCAACCTTGCAAGGCACAAGGAAAACGCTTCATGGTAAAAACGCCAACGCCATTACTGTGTCACGGAGAAATTACTAACACCTGTAATGTGCATTGCATGTATTCAATTTCTGATTGTGATGTCCCCCACCGCGCCTTTCTTTTTTTTGTGTCGTCAATGTTGCAGTGATCTATTCTCGTTGTTGCGTGAAGGGCTTTAGTGAAGCTCTTTTTAATACGTGCTGACCTGCTGACGAGAATTGAACCCTCGACCTCAATCTCAGCAACAGAATGCAGCAGTTGCTGAACCATTGTGGCGAGCACTTGTGAATTTCCTCTTCAGCTTCAATTAAGAGGAAGCTTTAGCTCGGGTGCTCCTATCTAAATACATGGGAAAGGAGAATTCGTTTTTCTCGGCAACCACTGCACCAAATCTGATGAGGTTTGTTGCATTTAAAAGAAACAGTTAAGATCTAGTGACTGTTGGTTGAAAATTTTCAGAGAATGAAGCTATCTAGTTTACAACTCTGTAACTCAGCGATGAAACATATCACAATTCTGTAACTTGAACCTAATAGAACATTTAAAGCGGACAAAATTGATATATTATACATGGCTCTCAGATAGACTACTAATTTGTGAGTGGAACTTTTGCAAAACCCTTGTAAACAATGGAACAAAGTCACGTAAGATATAAATTGACGTATCAAATTTGTCCGATGGATGCAGTTTACAGAACTGCGACATCTATTCTTGGTGCACAGCTACGAATTTGTAAACTTCGTGCTTCTATTTTGTTTCGAACCTACCAATTTTTGAAAATTCTATTAATAATTCAAGGCCCTAAATTGAAATTCCGCTTCAACAGTCACTAGAATTTGACTTTATCTCTCAAATGCAACAAATTTCATTAAAATCGGCCCAGTGGTTATCTCAGAAAAGTGTTTCTACGTTTTACATTTATTTGAATAGGCGGCATCGGAGTTGTGCCCGAGCTAAAGCTTCCTCTTAAGGGGACACTACAGAGAAACACTTAATCAGCTTAAATTGATAATGTATACTTTCGAAATTTGTTGGGGTCATTCCACACCAAATGCGCGAGGTAGAAACTTGAAGCTTTCCTATTTCTTCCTTTTTTTTTCTTTTCTTTTTTAATTCTCTGAATTTTGTAGGTTTAAAAGAATTGCATGCCCCAAACATTTGCTGCAGAAAAAAATGTCCTGTCTGCCTGAGTGCCCTATAGGAAAAAAAAAAATCATCACCAAATGGAAGCTTAATTCAAAAAATGTGGCAATGCCAAGCCTTGCATTGCAGTGCAGATGCACTGCTGGTCAACTGTGCGGTGGGAAGTAGGGACCAAAATTGAAAAAAAAAAAAAAAAATGTTTTCAACTGAAACTCAAATAACTCCGATAAAGCTTTCTAAAACAAATTGTTAGGCGTCCTACAAAATACTTTACCATTCATATTTTTAAATGGGCCACCTCAGTGTGGAATTTATAGCTGAAAACATGACATAAATGTAATTTATGTGGGTTTGTATTTCTTCTACATTTCGTTGTTGCTGCATTCCAAGATATTAGTCATTATTTTGGACACGAGATTGCCAAGAACAGTTAAAAAAAAATGGACAGACCGGAAGTTCTTATTAAATATCTCAAAATTGACCCAATTTGGCCTTGCCCAGATTATTAATAGATCAAAAGTTGGGGCCTTTAAGGGGAGTGCATAGCAAAGTACAATCCTTCCAAGTCATTAAGATAAAATTTATGCTTTGTCTGAATTAAGCTTTATTTTTACAATTTTTTTCTCGTACACCACGTTTTGCTTTTAACGGTAGGATTGACGTGGTGCTCAGGCAGCCTAAATTTTCTTTTTTTCACGTAATATATTTAGGGAATGCATTTCTTAGACCTACTAAATTCTGGCAATTCTTGAATAATAAATCGGAGAGGGTTGAGTTTCCAGATGGTGCATATAGGTCAGTACACCGACTTGTGAGTACACTGATTCATACTCGCTTCCACACTCATTGCACAGGCGTGATACAGAGAGTTAGTGAGTGTCTGAGAGTGTGAGTGGACGTGGGTGTTAACTGGAGTGTGTACCAGTGATGTTTAGCAGATGTGAGTATGAGAAGGAGTGTGTGTCAGTTAACACGAGTACAAACGATAGTCATTGACGGTAACTTTGAGTGGACATTAGTATGAACGAGGGTGACTGTCGAAGAGTGTGAGTGGATGTGAGTGAGTGTAGACGCTCTTATAAGTGTGAATGGGCGGTGGTAAGTGTGAATGGAAGTGACTACAAACTTGAGTGGGAGTTTGTCAGTATGAGTGGAAAGGAGTAGGAACAGAAGTGAGTGCTAATGAGTGTGAGTGAGTGCGTAGCCTGCAAAAAAGTATTAGTGAAGGAGTATCTGCTGATTCTGCTGACCTGTGCTTGTGTGCTTGGCTTGGAATGACCTCATTATCATAAATTTTGTGTTAATTATTAAAAGAGAAAATGAAGGTCAGGTCTCTTTCTGTTTTTTTTTCCCCCTCGTTAGAATCTCAATGCTAGTACGTCACTGTGACATCGCAGATTTCAGAATTTTCTCATATTTGGGCTGTTGTGAAAACTTGATACAGCATCACTACCCATCTTTTGTCTTTTTTGGCTTTCCAAACCTCCTCTCATGGTAAGAGGGGATTTTTTGGTATTGTGGAAGGGTAATTTACTAATACAGCTCAAATTACTGTTCTCTTCAGTGTCCCTTTAATAGAAATTGACTGCAGTAGGTCTTAGCAACATGAGCGAGTTGGTTCATACATTACAATTTGTATCGAGCTATTAAGGACGACACCACAGCAAAGCAGACAGGATAAGCGCATCCTGCCTTCTTTCCTATGTCTCTAGCCTTCTTCTCTGTAGTGTTGTCTTCATTAGCACGAGGCAAATTTCAATGCAGTAAGTCTGTGTGGCATGCATTGAGATGCTGTGCCTCTTCCCTTTGCAGGTACCTGTTAAATCTGTGGCCGATGGGTCCATCGGCAATCTGGGTGACTGCAGGTTCCCAGCGTTGTCACCTCAAAACTCAACCAACAGCGTCCCTCTTGGAAGTTGGTACATCTGTCCATACTGTTCTAATTACTTCAGTCCCATTACTACTAGCCAGCTTGGTTGTGTCGTGTGTCTACAGCAGCAGCATCCGTGCTCATTGACCCTCTCACATTTGGACACACATTGGCGGTGAATGCCACCTGTTGGTTCTTCAGTGGCAACCACTGCTGACAGTCCCACGGCCCTCAAAGCAGTGTGGTAGTCATGTGTAAAGAAAGCATGGGTAATAATCATTGAAACTCACACCCATGAGCATGTTTGTGGCTTCCACTTTTTGTTTTAAGAAATTTATTCTGTTGTGATCTCTTTGTTGTCTCTCACTTCAAGCAAAGAGAGACTGCGCCATGTTTTTTGTTAAGGTGTCTATGAGCAGCCCTCACTGAGGTAAAAGCATTCAGCATGAGCATCAGTTGTGGAAGAGGCTTTTAGAGTTGGGGTGAGGGGGTATGTTTACTGCGAGTTGTTTTTGCTGTTTCTGCTGGCTGGTTCGAAGCAGTTGCGTGTCAGCACCTTGCTTGCTGGAGATGAGTGCTTCATGTTTTGCCCAAAGATAATTGCCTGCCTGGGATAGCGACTTTATATTGATCGCAAATGTGGTTTTTGTTCTGGCATTAATCGTGGCGTTTTGTGGTTTTTGAGCAATTGAAGTTGGTTGACATTTTGCTATATTTTCATCATTGGGATTGGTTGTTGAGGACACTTTGTAAGAGTATCTTTCAGTATCCATCTTTTTTTTTTTTTTTTCAAGCATTCTTTCAACCATTCAATCTAATATACCAAAAACTTGCTTTTATCATCTATACATGGACCATCACATCTAGCCGGTTGTGTATGTGGGCATTCTTTCTAAGTGCAGCATCATTCTATGGATTTGCTTGGTGGGAGCAGCGTTATTGATTTGCCAGAATAAAGAGGTGATTAATGATCACACTGCATTCTAGTTGTTGTATAAGCGTCATATCTTTGTCTCTCTGTACTCTACTCTTCGGGGAGCTTATTTTTTTATGAGTGAATGAGATTGTGTGGATGTCTTATCTCTGAGTGAACCATAAGATTAAATGCTTTCTTTTGTTTATTCCTGATGTTTATAATTTTTTATGCTGGCATTACATCGGGGAATGTTATTGTGTGTCGGGGGCGTATGTGCAGGTTTTGTTGCTTTGAACGCAGATTTAACTGTGTTGGACTAGAGTGGCTTGTTTTGTAGAAAGCTCAGCTTGCTGTTTTTATGGGTTAATTTCAGTCTGATAAGCATGCGAATGCATGGTGTAGTCTGCTGCATAGCGTGCTGGGTTGAATTGCAGCAGCAGTATATGTATACATACAATGTTCACTTAGCTGCTGATCTGATGTAGAGCTGTCTGTCTAGTTCCTGGCCCATTATCTTCACTGCAGCGGCATCTTCTGGTCATATTTTAGCATGGCACCACGGTGTTAGATGTGTTGCGGTGCAACATGTTTTAAGGCATTATTGCTATTATTATTTTTAACCTTTTCAAATCGTGAAGTGCAAATTTGTGGTGTTCCATCGTGTATACTCTTTCCCCGTTTGAAAGGCATGGATTGCCAGAGCTTTTATGGAAAATTTTTTTCCTCGGTGTTTGGATTGGGTTTTGCTGTTCTGTGATAAGTGTAGTGATGAGCTTGTACACAGCAAACGGGGCTTCTTAGCTCTTCAATGTCTGCATCTGCAGACTACCTGTACGAACACTTTTTTTATTTGCGTGGGCTCTGGGAGACTTGTTGTGTTAGCCGTCTTGTGTGGCACGCTGAATTAGGCTGGCAGGAAATAAACAGTAAGCTGCCATATTCCTAAAATATAGGAACCTCTCCCCTTTTAGCATACTTGCTTTGCAGTCAAATCGCAGTGCTGTTGAAAAGTATTGTCCAAAGAATGCACAAAAAATTGCATATACGTGTCATCATTGAGAATTGCTGCCTGCATCTTTACAATGCATGCTGAATGGCACCGAAACTGAGGGATCACGTGAACTTGTCAAGTGGAAGCCACAGTACCGGGTGTTTCGGGGAAGGCTTTCAGTGGTTACTGAACACTGTGGAGCAGAGCTTAACTTTGTTGGCTACAATTCATTTGTGGTTATGAGCGTCGGGGTTTACGCAGCAATCAATGATCGGTCAGTTAAATAATAATAAAGGTTATTGAGTCAACTCTAGTGGTCAAGTGTACATGAATGTTGTTATTGCAAAATTAATGCCAGTCAGATTGCAAAGCATACCCGTTTGTGAGAAGCCTTGTGACTAGCACCAGATTTAAGAAATACAGTAAAACCCTATCAACTCTGAGCTGTAAAAACAGGCAAAAATTTTGAGTAAGTGGGTTTCAAGATAAGCAACATCACAAAAATCACATGACGACAACTGTGTTCATGGCTGACATGTTTGCAGCATCGCACACGCAGTTAATGCCTGAAGCACCACGCGGCGTCCGAAATTAGTTATTGCTGTTATCCCTTGGTGCTAGGGGCTGGTGGCAGTGCTGCAGGAATTGTGCAGGTTGTAAAATAAGGCATTTGAAAAATCAAGCAGTGACTGTATTTGACATTTGGTACCAGAATATATATTATGATACACGTGCAAACAAAAATTTGCTTCGCTCTTACCAATACTGTGTTGAATCCTGCATTTTCAGTTTCATTATAGCAGTAGAATATTCCATTGAAAGAAAGGATGACCAACCAAATTTTATGTTTACTTTGTTATATTCGATAATTCGTTATATCTGTGTTCATTATATTTAAGGTTCGACATTTCTCGACGGGCCTGTGGTCTCACATGACAATTGCCTGCACAAAGCTGCAAGAATCTACTGCATGGCATTATACAGGGCTATTGGAAAGTTAGAGAAAAAGGAATACCTTCATGATTCAAGAACTACAGACCATAGCAAGATGCAGTGTTTCAGGTGAATACGCAGGAAAGCAGAAATTCCTTTCCATAAAACATTTTATAGGCAGAGTAGTTGCCATTCAGGGTTCGTAGTGGTCCTTGAAACCCTTGAAAAACCTTAAATGTGAAACTCATTTTCAAGGCCTTGAATGCTCTCAAATTTTAGAGAGAGCTTAAAAATCCTTGAATTTTGCCTTTTTCTAGGCTTATAAGGCTTTATTTGTGTATCTGACCGAGGTTTTTGCAAGCCAGGAGTTGAGGGAACCTGATTTCATCTTTATGGTAGGAAGCCAAATCTTGTTTGTGGTGGCTAGTGATGGATAGTTAATGCGCAAAAGTCTTAGCGAGCACCTTTTCTTTCATTCCTTGTGCGATTAAAAAAAAAAAAAGCTTATTGTTGGAGGCAGGGTTTTGTTCTCAAGGTGTTTGGCAGCACAATGCTTTTATCCTTAATTGCTTTCCAATGGCCTCAGAAGTAATTAAAAACCCTTCAATTTTTTTCCTGCGAAGGCTTCTACAAACCTAGTTATGTTTGCAACAATGGGTGACGCTTGGGTTCGGTCGCAAGGGCAACACCGTTTGGTGACAAATGCAGCTTATGGCTATGGACGTTTTTGTTCTGAAAAACAAAATCTGCATTTTGCGATGCAGTTGTGTGAAAACTGCAGCTTGCTAGGGTCTATACATATGGGCAATACTGTGCTCGAATTATTAATTAAGTTTTTTTTTTGTGCTTCACTGTAAATATCTGAGCAAATGAGCCCCGTTTGCCTTACGAGCTCAAGAGTGAGTAAAGATGCTTGTTATGTGATATGAACAGGGGTTATGGTGTGCATGAAGAGCTTATAGAGCCGCAGGTGTATGGGAGCTGGTCTTGCTTGCTGCTGGTCTCAGTCGTTGGAACTGTGTGCCGTTTTTCTGCAGACATGTATAAAGAGTTTAATCATAGCATTGTACGCATATTGTCCTTAGCATATCGTTTTTTGCCTGTGTACTTTACTATGTGTGTTGCTACCCATAGGGCGAGGTGGATCTCTTGATATCGGTAACTATTTGTGATGCATTTTTGACATGTTAACAGTAAAATAGTGTGTCTGTGTGAGTTGATAGGTGTGTTCATATAATGCGTGAAAGTGCATGAGGATAAGGGCTGTATATGTTTTGGTTGTTATTTGCTGGTACTGTTGAGAGAGTCATTTTGTACCTGCTGGGTAAGAAGTGTAAAACAAAAGCTGAAGACAATTTGGTGCTTCTGTACGCTACTTTTGGCTAGTTGCCATGCTCTTTTACTTGCCTTTGTTGTTCAATGTTGGCAAATTTACCAGCCGAAACTGACTTAATCGTTTTTTTTTTTTTCAAATTCATTGTCTCTCAAGAATCAGGGAAGAACATAAAACCGTCGTTGCCGCTTTGCCGAGCTCCAAGAGACCTTTTGGTAACGACTTTTATTTGGAGTTGCAATTGCTGGATTCATTAACACCTTCTCTAGCAGTAATTAAGCTGGCACTTTTTGCCACTTCAAGCAAGCTGCACTTTCATAGGGAGAGACTCCTCAGCAGAGGTAGAGATAGCTTGCACAGTTACATTGACGGTTAGAGCAGAGTGGGTGGTCTAACGAAGTGAAGTAGTCACAAGAATTGCAAATTTGCCCAACTGGGCACGTAAAGAGCATTGCAGTTAGTCATCGAGATGATGTTACTCTTTGAACCATAATGTTGGAACCTAGTCTTGCATTGTGCTTTCGATAGACTAATCTCACGGTGGAGTCGCACTGCGCCACTGCTGCAGTGAAGAATGCTGGCAGCAAAAGGTAGCGATCATGGTTAACCTCTCTGCCTTTCGTTCTCTCCCTCTTGGGTGGTATTCTCATTTGTTCACTTTGAGATGCAATCATTTTTCTGAAATCTGCAAAATTCATGTGGACTTGCATTGGTTATGTTGACATTGAAGGGTGACATCATGGGACAGTGGCAAGCAAGCTGTCTTAGCACAGTGCTAAGAATGCTGTCACTCATAGAAGCAATGTGCAAAAAAAATTGGCCACCATCCCCCCTGCGAACGTGAATGTCCAGCGAAGCTGTATCAAACACCACACATGGTTTAGCATTGTATTCACGCTGCTCTTCTGGTGTCTTAATTTGGGTGGTCTACCCATGGCAGTCGTAGAATAAACTGAATTAGTTGCTACATGGGTCTCCCTTTTATATATGAAGGCGTGGTGACGTCACTAAGTATATATATACTTACATACAGCATATATATATAGTATATGCTGTATGCCTTATTGCAACGAGAGATATGCCGTTTGCCTTCAATTGACCAACGAGAATTATACAGCTTCGCTGCAAAATGATGGTGTCCTGGAAAGGGAACGATTGAGAATACTGCCTTAGAATTGCACAGCTGGAGCATGGTTGAGAGGACTCGCTTGCACGAAAATAATCCCTTCCCCTCTCTTATTGAAACAACAAAATAAAATTAAATAGTATATTCTTGTGACACAGTGGACCCAACATTCCTTTAGCCTAAGTACAGCAGAAACGCGGAGATGACTACTGCTGTCGTAACACAAGCCAAGCAGATGCGCATGCCCTCTAAACCTGATGAGATCGGTCTATGACTAGCTATCTATTTTTTATGCCCCCTCTGTATTTTGAATAACAAAGAAAGAAAGCAATGCTTTGAAGAGTACGGTTGTTGCACTGTAGTGAGTCTGCATAGCTCTTGCATCCATCTTTAAAGGGGCCCTGAACCACTTGTTATCGAAGTTGAGAAATACATTTGTAGTGAAAGTACGCTATTTCAGAAATACTTCGCCGCAAAAATTACTTGAATGCGTTCAGCAGAAGTGAAGTTATTGGCAATCAAACACTGCCTCCTCTGTGCTCCCCTTCCTTCCTCAATGCCTTGCGCTGCGAAGGCTGCGGCGCAGTGGGGCAGGGCCACAACGCTCCGCCTTCGGAATGTCACCGTGGCGCGCAGTTCAAATTTAATTTTGGATGTTAACGTAGACACCACAACTTCTGATTTTGGTGCTTACGACGTGCTAAACGTAAGCCAAACGCGGTTGTCCTCGGTGAGTTAACGTAGACGCCACGACTTACGATTTTGGTGCCTACGATGCACTAACATTAGCCAAATGCGGTTGTCCTCAGTGAGCCGCAGTGCGCTTAGCCAGTGGAGTCGTGGTGGCCCGGCCCCCTGCGGTGTAGCCAACCGCAGCGACCAATGGCAGCCGCGTATTTGAACGTGCTTTATTACGTAATAATGCACACAGAAGAGAGTGAGGATCATGGCTTCTGTTGAAACAAATTGAAACGAGAGCGTTTGAGAGAAAGATGACTTTGAGCTCTGCTTGCGAGCTCCATGCAGTGCTTACGACAGCTAAACTTGGCTGACATGTTCACAGCAACGTATGCTACCCGAGGACTATGTTATTTCACCAAGCCCGAGGGGTGGTTCAGGGCCCCTTTAATGCAGCTGTGAAGTGAAAAAACATTTACATATTAATGAGTTTGCCTTGATGCAGGTCGATGCTCTGTGCATACGTTGGAAGAGCTGAAAGTACAGTCAACAAAAATGTTATATTCCCATACAACATCATGTAGATGTACTTTGGCATGACTTGGAGAGTCATTGTAAGGCTCTTTTTGGAGCACACAAGGTCCTAAATGAAAAGCTTGTTCAATAAGGAAATTTTATTATGGAAATGTTCGGTATTTCATGTATTGGTGCAGTCTGCTTTCACTGGATAAGATGCTATCAAAATAGAAATAAGGAGTTTGCAGAAATAAGGTATGTGCATCACTTGGTGACTATCCATCAAAGAAAGCCAGTCCACTTTGTTTAAGAGCGACATGCTGGCTCCCATACTTTTTTGTTTTGGTCGACTGCCTTGCTAGTATGTGCAGACAATCACGACCGACAAATTCGCTTCCATTTTTTTATACAATATGCTGTACTTCTTAAAAGTTGTACTTTTGAATATAGGGTGAGTGGGTTGGTAGAAGTAACTGCAGTCTGTCAGATTTGTATTTCCCCCGCTGCTACGCATCTCGTGCGTAGCAGTACCTTAGATTAATGTAAGCGATATTATAGAGACATTGGTAGTTTTGAAAAACAGGCAAATGGAATCAATTAAGGGGCACACAGGCACTATGAGACTGAAGCTTTTCACGAAAATCATCACCGTCAATCTTGGGAACATTTTCAATCGGCACTTTGCCGTTTCAGCCCACCAGAACTCGACAAAACCATTCACTGTAGGATGTTGAATGGGAATGGACCTTCTGTGGTACGAGTTCTGGTTTTTAGATTATGTACAATTAGTGAGTGCAGGAAAATGATAACTTCATTAGTGTCTTGCCGAGCACTACTTCAAAATAGTTCAACATAGTGTTCAGGGACTGTTGACGCTCATAAGGGCATGGGGCTAAGCTAGGTTGTGTAATACCACGAAGTCTTGTTCTGAATAAAAAAAAAAAAAAAGCCAGTGAATGAAATTCATTCTGCAAGCTTTAAAAAAAAAAAAGGGTCCTGTAAACTGCATTTCTAGGTTAACAAGTGAAATTGAGCGCCGTTTGCTCAAGTCCGAGTTCCAAGTTCAGATCGCGGCATTATGTGAGGGTTTTCACGAAGGGTGATACGTGTTTACTTGTACAAGTAAAACTAGGCCTCATGTATTGAAAGTTGAGGCAAGCCACTTTTGACTGTTATGGATTGTTTGTGTCATTGTTGTGTGAGTCAGCCATTTTGTGAGATTTGAAGCATTTGAGGGCTGAGATGCCAATGTTAGCCTACTCTATTTAGCCTATTTCACACGCTCTGCTTGGGAGGACTTTTGGATTAGGCAAACATTTAGAGAAGGTACTGACATGGACTTGTGGAATGCTGCTGGTGCTTGTGACATTGAGAAGAGAGTCTGCACGTTTTCTCTTGGTTATTACGTGAGATGAGTCTTGTCTTTGGCTGCTAAGCGTAGTGCATCAGGGGATGTTGGACATGTTGTCATTGTTACTGAAGGCAGTGCGGTTCTGTAGTGGAAGGTGGGACTTTGTGCTGATATTTGGGCTGATAAAGTAATGATTCCTTTAGCTTGATTCTATCCCTTATACACTGCTCACCACTGGTGAGTTCTGCTAATAAAGTGTGGGTTTCGGTTATTTGGTAACTTGTGTTAACAGATTAACAGTGTAAGCGAAAGACGCAGGACAAAGAAACGGTGGCACATATCATGTGTGTGTGCTTTTCTTTTTTTCATATTTTGCTTGTGCTGTGAATCTGTTACTGGTGATAATGTAGGCATAGCACCGCTTGGAAAATGAGAAGGATTGATATTGGAATTATTACAGTATCCTGGCCTGAACAGTGATGGAACATGATGATGTGCTTGATTTGTTAATAGAAAAGTTGTCATGGTATGGCATTGACACCACTGTAACTAATTGGATAAAAAATTATCTGCAGCTTAGACGTATGAGGGTTGTTATTAACGGAGAGAAATCGGGTGAGGCTGACGTGACGTCGGGAGTACCACAAGGGTCGGTGCTTGGCCCACTGCTCTTTTTGATGTATGTTAATGACATTGTTGAGAATATTAACTGTACTGCGCGCATGTTCGCAGATGACTGCGTATTGTACAGGGTTATTAATAACTTAAATGATTGCACAATATTGCAAGGTGACATCGACAGGATTACACGGTGGTGTTCAACATGGCATATGAACCTTAATGTAAAAAAAAAAAAACAGTGCACATGTGTTTCTCTAAAAAGAAAAAGAAACAATTTCAGTCTAATTATAATATTAATGGGACGCAACTGTTGACTGTGTCAGAATTTAAATATTTGGGTGTGTATTTCACCACTGATTTATCTTGGACACGTCACATTGATCATATTACTGCCAAAGCATATCGTGTGCTAGGATTTATGAAAAGAAACGAAACAGTTTCCAATCAAAGCAAAGGCTCTACTCTATCTTTCTAGTGTCCGATCAATACTTGAATATGCCAGCACGGTTTGGGATCCTTGGACACGAACAAACATAGACAAACTGGAAAGAGTGCAGAGTTGGGCTGTGCGCTTTGTATTTAAAAATTACACAAGGAATTTTAGTGTAACAGAGGCCAAAAAGAAAATTGGTGGGACATGCTGCAAAAACGACGTTTAATTCATAGATTAAAACTGTTCCAGGATATTTTTCATCCCAGAACAGGTATTAATCGCATGAACAAATACATTTGCCCGACTCTGTGTCTATGAGAATTGATCATGAACTCAAAGTGAAAGAAACTTCATGTAAAACTAACGTGTTTAGCAAGTCCTTTTTTCCCAATACAATCCGTGAATGGAATCGGTTACCACGTGATGTTGTGAACATAACTTCAAATGACATGTTTGTACAGACGCTTCATGATGCAATAGTATAGTAATGAACATGTTGGGTGTTTTATCCTATGTTGCCTGTATTGTGTTTTTCTTTTTTTTTTTTTTGTTAGGTAATCCCCCCCCACTGTAATGCCTATTGAAGGCACTGTGGGTACTCTGGTAAATAAAAATAAATAAAATAAATTAAGCATTGCCTAATGTTGCTTAAGGGTTTCTTGCTTTTTGAGCCTTGCGGAGAGAGTGAAAGGTGAAAGGAAAGACGTGGAGGTTAACTAAACTCACAATTATAGATTTTGTTCATTTGTCTGCCCTTCCCATACGTAAGGAAGCTGGAATGCAGCAGAGAGAAGTGGCAGGCTGGTGAGCCTAGCGGAATTGTGGAAACTTCTGTGGAGTGTGGTATGATATTGCCTTGTTTTTGTTACAGTGTAAGTACACTTTTTGCAGTGGTGATACTGCAAAATTGGTACTTGCGAAGTGGTGGTACTTGATAGATTTACCTAACTGTGCTGTTGTCACAGCAGAGGACAAGCTCTGCACCATGCTGCGTTTCACATGTCCGTGACTGTGCCTAGGCGTGCGTTTTGGTTAAGCAGGCGTAAGCTATATAGAATCTTTAACACAAGAGGACCAGGACCACTATTTCGAGTATATGTGCTGTGGGCCACTTTTCAAAACACCTGAGCGTGTTTGAATAAAAAGCAGGTTATTCTCTGGCTCTTGCAGAAAAGTATTTTTCCAACCCCCTGTCTGGGCAGATTGTGTGCTTGTAGTGCTTTTCTCACTCTGCCAACCCGTCACAAAGAGTTTTCAAAGTATATCGGCATTGTCGGTGTTCTGCAATCTATATATTTAGAGCTTAGCGGAATATGTCCTTGTTCCAGACTTGCTTAATCTTTTAAAGGGGCTCCGACGCCCCTCTTTGACCGACAACCATAGACATTGCAGAAATGGTTGGAGGTAGCATGTGAAAACATACTGAAAGAGTTGTCGCAAGTTGTTGGGTACGGAGTGTTTTGCTCGTGTCAGAACAACGTTCCGTGAACTCTGGAACTATGAGTCATCCACCACCTTCCATTTTTCATAATTTTTGTCTATTTTTCCTGCACTACACATTTCTGCATACCTGTGGTGTGCACACGTGTCTTTTCCTCTTCTAGGCTCTTGCAAAGTGATGTTATGTGTGATGTGAATGTACGTTGCTGCATTCCGTTTACTCGGAGGGGGAGGGAGGGGGGTAATGCTTGGCTGGGTATTTAAGTGGCTCGGAGCCCCTTTAGTGTGCTGCTATATAGTGGATGCTGTCGGAATTATTTGCGGCCTTCAAATAATATTTGACTGGTTTTGTGAAGTGACTTGGCACTTCCATTGCACCCTTCTTTTTTTTTTTTTATTCTGATCCTGCCAGGCTTCACTGCTGCAGTCACTGATCCTGCGTCTCCATGCAGGATTATGATTGATCATACTGCAGCTGCAGTCTAGGCTTCATATGTGTGGTTTTTGAAGCGTTTGCACCATTGTTTGTTAGCACTTATGCGATCACTTTTCTTGAATGCTGTGCCGCAACGTTCAGTGTGCTGATGCTGGCCATAGTGCATTTGGCAAAGTGAAGTTGACTCACTGTATTGTTTTCTTTGTTCACAAGAATAAAAAACGAGGAAAGATACCTGGTGTGGTTTTGATTTGTCATCTGTCTGCTAGGATTGTCACACTAGAGTGGAGAGGCTGCTAACTGTTAAATTCATGATGTGAAATGTCAGTTTGACAGGACATGACCTTTAGAGATTAAATGTAATAAAAAGCAATTGGCTGTAGTTGGCTAATTCAGAATTAGAGCATGCAAGTATAGAAGCTGCGTGCTGGGTCTTTTCATGGTGCCTCGCAATTCAAATGTGTCAAGTAGGGAGGAGGACAAAAATACTTGGGAAGGGGCATAATGTCACAGTTTTGGGGGCAAAGCCATGAAAGAAACACTGAAAATGCACCTTAAGCACGTTACCACACCATGTGATAAACAAGTGGTAGTGTTCAGTTTGATTGTGTGGCCAGAGGCTTCGCAAGTGTTATTTAAAAGGGGGGGTCAAAGCATTTGGAGAGCCTTGTGAGGAAGCAATGAAGCGTTCCGTGGCTAACACGCAGGCATCTAGGAAAGGAGACAATGCATGGAGTTGCATAGATTCTTGTGCTCGGTTTAAGCGGGCGACGTTCCTTCGTGCAGCGATCGAACGGTTGGCGAGAATATTGCGTCGGTCCTGCGCAAGGATAACTGAAGCTGTAGGTTAGGGAAAGGGGATGAGCCCTTCTGCTTGGGAGCCCCTGTGCATGAAGTGTAAAGTGCTGTGTTTGGCTGCCATTTTTGTGAGTTGGGGCGAAGTAGGGTTGCTTCACCTGCTGCACTGCTTCCAACTCTGATGGCTGGTACTATACGATAGTTTCCTACGAAAAATTACTAGAGGTCTTTCTGGCGTTGTGATTGTTCAGCTACCACAAGAATGAAGGGCAGTACATGGATTTGTGTTATCTTCGAGCTTGTGGCTAATGGTATTTATTATGCTTTATCTTGCTAAATTTCCAGGCAATCATATTTATCTAAACACGGCAAGGCAGCAAGTCTCCGTACGCATGCACCTAATCACCGTGAAGCGCTGCAATTATAACACAATATGTTGTTGAAAATGATCTATTTGCTAAGTCGCAAAGCTGTTTGAAGCCAGAAAGACTTTGTTTAGGCAGAGAGAGAGCAAAATAGAAGAAAGAAAAGACAGGGAGGTTAACCAGACGCACGTCCGGTTTGCTACCCTGCACTTAGGGGGAAGGGTGTATAGAGATGAAAGAGAGAGAGGAGATAGAGCACAGTTGCGCGCACATTTAAAGACTCGCACCAAGTCTACACACGGTCGCCAAGGCCTGTCGACTTCAGGTATTTCAACAACGCTTTCGTCGCTTTCTGTGCCATTGACACGTATGGCCATGGTCCAAGGATCTTCATTTCGGAAAATGGTCTAGAGTCCAGCCGGGGGTTCAATGCTGCCCAAAGAGCTTCACGCTCGATGTCGTAATGGGGACAGAAACATAAGATATGTTTAGTTTTTTTCTATAGTTCTACAAGAGTCTCAACTGGGTGTATCCCCCATTCCAATGCGGAACGAGTATGCATTTGTAAATGCCACCACGAGCCAGAGGCAGCATAATGCTGTTGCTTCAGAGCGGAAACTTTTGATGGCACTTGTAGCTTTAGGGATGGATCAAGACTATGAAGATGACACTTTGGGAGGCTGGGAGAAGACCAATATTTGTGTGTCATATCTTTAGCCACGATATGAAGCTTTCTTGCAGCGTCGGTTCTGGGTAAGGGGATTGGAACTTGTAGGGCTTCTAGATGGGCAGACCGGGCGGCTTCGTCAGCGAGGTCATTAGCAGCAATGCTTGAATGTCCAGGTAGCCACTGAAATATAATTTGATGCCCTTTAGCGATAGCTTGGTCGTGGTCTTCTCATATGTCAGCTGCTCACGAGTACTGTGATATAGGGCAAAATGCAAGCTGTGAAGTGCTACCTTAGAGTCGCAATATATGACTCATTTCTGAGGTGTCTCATGCAGGAGGTACTTACAGGTTTAGGCAGATTTTCCAATGCTGGCAGGTGGCTGAACCACCATACTTGTGTGAACACCGTGGAAGCGCTTTTACCACGAATTGGCAAGCCTGGGGTGTTATGAGAGGGAGTACCAAATTTAAGTACCACATTCAGTGTGAATGGCATTTCATGCGCAATAAATCTCGGGGAAGTTAGGCGTTTTCGAAGATCTTGTTGCACAGAAATTTAACTACAAAACTTTAATTACACCCCCCAACCGATACGACACCTTAAGTAAATCTCCAAGAAACTACAAGATGACGCAGCGAGTGCATCTCTACGACGTCAGTATGTAATGTCCATTAAGAGTAATTCTAAAGTAGAATGAACGTCAATAAGACATCGGCGACTTGATGTTTGCAAAATACACGTTAGCAGGACGTCCTATAGATGTTATGACGAGATGTGGACGAATGGATCATACCTGAACCAGTGGATGTTGATAGGATATTACGAGGATCACTGGGTCAACTGAACAAGTCTAGTTATACGCGACTGCAAGAGCGTATTTGGCTGGCATCAAGGGGCTTCGGGAGTGTATTGTGAGTGTGGGGATAAAAGCCGGGAAAGGGGGATCATATCGCTTACACAAACTTTTTTTTTGTTATTGGTAATTGTTAAACCAATTCTGAATTACTATATTAAATACGGGTGGTCCTTTAGGGACGTGGTGGGTGGAGGCAGTGTCCCGTTGCCCCCCTCCTGCTTCCGGAGTCCATGGCTTGCGTCGGTCACTGCTTTCGTGCCGTTGGTCGCGTAATAATATATATGTTTTTTTTTTTTCTTTAACACCCGCCAAGCCGTTCGATTCGAAGCACTTCCGCTAGGTGACGTCACTGTGCCGTCTTTTAATGATATGAAGAAAGCGGTGGAGCCGACGCTGCGAGATACTCGTGCAGCTTGGAGCGCAGATAGTTTGTTTTATCTTGTTGAATATGCGGAACAAAGTGGTACGCAATCAAGCAGGTCAAATTTACTCGATGGGAGCATGCATCCTGAACGTGTGGTGAACACTTGATGTTCCTGGCGTGCATTCATTCTCTGTTGCTTTTCATATTTATGGTCCCTCATTTCCTCTCCTTCTGTAAGGCATCAACGCAGGCGTGGTTTTGATTTACTTGCTACCTCTATACTTTCTCTCTTTCTCGTGAGAAATATTGGGAAACGCTGGCTGAACAGAAATTCAACATCAGGGAAATATACCTTTTAGAGAAAGTGTAGGGAAAATCGAAGTTCGCAACACTAGCGCGCGTGCAATTGCGCACCGCGCGTGACCACCAGCAGTGCATTTGCCTCGCTGTTTCAGTTTCATCACCGCAGAAGCTGTAGCGAGAGCGACAGCTCATACACACGTTTCACAGCTTACGCTCCTTTCACCGAAAGTATTGCGCCAAAAGCACGCCTCCCCCCCCCCCCTACCCCTCCTCTCTCTCTCTCTCTCTGTCTTAACAGTAGGCAGTGATTGTGGCATCTCCCGGGCATATCTGTTCAAGGGCCCCTCACCAGGTCTGGCCACTTTGAGCTGACAAGCGCAGTGCATAGAATGTGCGCTAACGATCGTCTCTGCAAAGTATTACAACGCTACGCGCAACGAAACGAGCTGACATTTCAAACCAAACGCCGTGCGCCCTTATCGCCGGCGCCGCGCTCCCAGCCGGGGAGTCGACGGCAATCGTACAAATGTATCTACGTAAATGGCAGTTCTGTGACATCACTCACAGTGGCACGTGAATTTGAGAATGATTCAAGGGTTGCTTCAGTAGACAATTTGAAGTTTAGAGAAATAAAATAACCTATGCAGACCGAATGTCTGCAAGTCATTGTTTTACTCCGTGCCGTAGCAAGAGTGGCGTACTTCCGTTTCGTCTGCTTTTTCCCACGTCGAGCTGTCGCGCGCGCAGAAAACGAAACTATTTTCCATTTCCTACCGGGTTCCAGCGCACGATCGGGTTCTTCGATCCACTTGCGTCTGAGTCAGTGCTCGTGACTGGCACTGACTTGTACCGCTAATCAGGTGTTCACGTGCAGAGTGCGCAAAATCTGGCGCTGCGCGAAACGAGACAAACGCAACAGCTTGCGCGCGAGACCGTCACCGGAAGTGCGCAACGCAGCAAATCCTGTATGGGAGAACGCTGCAGGTAGGACGCAGGGGAGGAATTTCGCTTGCGGAGGCTAGACGGGGGAAAGTGGAGAGAGTCCATGTTGGCGGTGAAGCTCGCCTTCTGAAATCATGGATTCGCGGCACTTCAAATATTTATATCTCTGCTAATGGTGAACTAATTTGAAAAAAATTCTTGCGCTAGAACACTCCTTATAGAGGGCAAGTAACAACTAGTGCGTGTAATCAACATTCGCAATGTGGCCTGGTGAGGGGCCCTTTAAGAAATGTCGCTGCTGGCTAAGAGGTACAAGCTAAGGCAGCTGACACAAGGAGCATTGTTATAAAGCTAGCGAGACAATGGGGGGAGTAAAGGTCCGCCTCTATGGTCGCCCAAGAGAAAGCACATTAATTGGAGCGCAAAGCAGCGGTGGATGGCTTGAAGACAACGATGAAGGTACGACGATGGCACACGCTTAGTGAACTCTGCACCTGGGGGATAATAATTTCTATTTTTTTCTAGCGTCTTGTTTTGCCAAGCAAACATGGTGCACGATGATACCTGCGGCAGAAGCAACTAAGATTGCGTGCCTTAACATTTGTCTGTAAATAAATACAGTGCTTCAGAGATACGAAGCTGCACTCCTGGTGCCGTTAACCACCAAACGTCTTCTTTCGGACATTTACCTCTGAATAAAAGCTGTGATACCAAAACACGCTCAATTGTTCTTGCGCTTTCTCTTTACCATGTTTCCTAGATCTAAAAAAAAAAAAAATCACACGGACCGCGGCAAATGTTCACCCTGATCTGATTTCGAACAAAATAATGCACTGCCGTTTCAATTGCCGTAAAACAACTCTTTTTTTTTTCGATATAATTCGATTTTGGCGGTTGAACGACTGCAGCGCCACATTAGCATTCAGTATAATTTTATTATGAAGCAGGCTTGTAAGCACACAACAGCACATTTCTCTCTTTCAATTTCATAAAACTGAAAATACAAATGGTTGTCAAGATGCTGCGTTTTAAATTACTTGCTGATAATGTCCACAAAGTTAAAACGTTTTCTTCGTCTCTTCATCTTCGCTCACCCGCAGCGCGAGATCCTCGGAGCACGTTTAAGAGCAGGTGCTGCTTTCGAATGTGTCGGCCTCAACATAGCCAGCCACGTCCACGTCATAGCCTGCAGTGTGCACGTCTACAGTCAGCAGCATCTGCCTCATATCTCGGCTGCCGGCAACACCCAAATGACCCTGCAGGGCTACGAAGATCAAGAATACTATCCTCCTTCACAGGTGAGCTGCAGCTACCGTCAGCTCCGTCGCCGACATAACTATTCACGCGAAGATATGGACGCAAGTAGGGCGCCATCGGAGTCCTTGGTCAGGAAAGAAGAAACCGACATGGAGGAGACTTCGCTTGACAGGGCCAATCTTGCCAAGATCGACGAAGAGAAGACAACGCGCTGGGCAGATTTCCGACCAGTCGGGAAACATTTCTACACCGAGGAACCGGAATTTGCACGTATGACTGCTGAGGACGTGGGTGAATTCGCGTCAGCCAGTGGCGACGCAGTTGTCAAGTATCCGGAAGCGAAGGAACGTCCACTCCCAGGCGCCGCAACCAACCCCGTGACATCCTTCGAGGAGGCTTTCGCAAAGTATCCAGAAATCTTAGGTGAAGTCTACAAGAACTGGTCTCAAGATACTGTCTCCAATTCACAGCCAAGACCGGCCAATCCTGATGGTAGGTCACGACCTGATTCGTATTAGACGAACGGGCACAGGCAAGACCCTCACATTTTCATCACTCGCTGCCTTGGTTCACTTCGACAGCCAGGCTCTTACAAGGGAGGAGAAGAAAAGCCCTACCGGCCTCAATCCTGACCCCGACACGTGAACTAGCTCAGCAAATTGAGAGAGAAACAAAGAAATACTACTACCGAGGCATAAAGTCTGTGTGCATTTATAGAGGTGGCAGTCGGTGGTAGCAGATTGACTCTGTAAAGCAAAGTGTGTAGATAGTTGTCGCGACTCTTGGCCGGCAAAACTACCTAGACATGAACAAGTTCATTGACCTCAGATCAGATACGCGACTTTTCTTGTTGCGGATGAAGTGGACCGCAGTGGACGCCGGCTCGTCAACAGTGATGACAAGTTCCATTTGACCAAAAGGCGTGCGTCGTCTCCTCTGAACATGGACGGGTCCCTTCCAGCTGTTCATCCCGAAAAACTTTTTCTTCGTTTGCAATCCTCCGTCACAGGCTATTTCTTCGCACTTAACTACTTTGTTATTTTTGCGGATTTTCATTTCTATCATGTATTGTGCAGTTCTCGTTTTATTTTCTTCTTTGTATTTATGCGTGTTATTTATTGCCGGTTGTTTTTAGGCACAGTTACGCCAAGTGGCGCTGCGAGTATCTGAACAATAATAATAAAAACAAAAATGAAACGAGAGCAACTTCTTTCTTCGGCTCCATGCAGCCTCAAGAAAGTGTCTTTCGGCACATAATCAAATGGGGATACCTGGACATATGAACGTTGTCTAATATTGCCTCGCCGACAGGAAGCAGAGTGACCGCGAGTGAGCCCTTGGTGTTAGCTTTTCCACTGAGATATTAATTCAGACGTCAATCGACATACGGCTGCTTGTGCCCACCGCGTGCCACCTTCACCACCATCTTCTTCTTTTCCTGGTCGTGTTCACTACGCTGCATTTTCCTGATCGTGTTCACTACGCCCCCTTGCCTTACCATGGACCCACTTCCGCGAAATATAAGTCTGGTGTAACCTACAGTTATGTCCGGACATTAGGAAGCATAATTTCTCTTTTCCCGCGCCCTAAAAGGCGTTTGTGCTATCAGCATGTGGCAACTTTTAAATACTTCATTCCCCTCGCCTTTGTCTTCTTATCTTAACCAACAATTCCTTGGCCAATATCCCATTGTGCGGTTGCGTCACGGATAATCGGGCGATAACAACAATAACTGACGATTACGATGACGACTGACAACGGCAGAACAACAACAACAAGAACACGATGTCGATCGAATTTCTAGTTATTCCAAATTTTGGAACACTAATAAGATGGTAGACAACAAGGGTGCTTCACACCCCACAGAGGAGCTCCTGAAGGTTGGGTTTTGACACCACGCACTGCTCCTCCTCAACATATATGTCACACACTGACAGGCATATTTGTTTAAATTTTAAGTGTAGAAAATGGGAAGGCAGGCCTCTTTAGAGCCGGCTATTCCAAGCACACTACTTAGGCAAGAGTAAAGAAGGAAAACAAATACAATAAAGACATATTGTAATATAAAATATCAACAAGCGCGATAACGCACGAACACGTCACATAAGCGTGTTGTTTGCACAGTGTGATCACTCTCTCTACTCATGTTTTCTTGCCATATTCTCTCCCGAGACGACAGGTTGTATCACGTCCTTCTAATCTACGGCCATCGCACCTACCGGCGCGTGAGCCTGACGCAACAATCGACGGCCATTATTCGCTCCTCTCCGCCCGTGGTCCTCGCTTCTCCCACGGCGCGTATATAGAACGACGACACCGCCACCACCGCCGCGGTCGCATTATTATTTCCTCGCCTTGAGCGCCTCCTTCCGCGCAAGTAAGGTCCGAGGTTCGCGACAATAGCCTCGGGCATGCTGTATACAGCGAAAACGGCGACCTGTTCGTGTTTTCGCATGCTTTCGTCCCCCATAAACGAGAGGACTCGTTTATGTGACGCGAGCCTTCGCGTGCCGTTGTCCGCCGCTGTTCAGGGGGCGTTTCTTCGCGAGGGGGCTTCTATGTTAAGAAGAAGATCTGGATGAGGGCCGAGGAAACGACAGTGCGGCGACAAAAAGTAAGGGCGAATAAATAAGGAAGAGCGGCGCTAAGGCAAGGACAGGGAACAGGCGAAGAAGCTCGCAGTCAGATTTGTCTCCCTATTTCATCCAGCGCTCGCCTCTGCTTCCTGCTTGGCTCTGCCGCCTCTTTTTAAGAATGGTGGCTCTCCTGGATCAAGCAGACGCCCGTCGCCCCGGGCTATTTCCTTGATGCCGCTGCCGGGAACACGCATGTTTTACTTACCTTTTTTTTTTAGCCTGGGAGATTTAGAGTTCGTCTCTGTTTGTTTACGTCCGTTTTCCTTGGTGGCCGTTACGTGTATACGCATGTGTGCACAACGGGAGAATGCGACCGCGTTAGGCCACGAGATGGCTTCTATTTCTCCACTCTCAATCTTACGCTGTAATTTTCATCTTTCTTTCTTTTCTTTCTCTCTTTCTTTTTTCTCTTCTACTCTCGCTCCGTACACACGCTCGAAGAGCGCGCTAAGCAAACGAAGCTGCGGTATTTCGTTTGACGCAAGCGCTGTGTTTAGATAACGCTGAAGAAGTGGGCTAAAGGGCTTTTAACTTGGGCTCAGATTCCATTTTTGAAACATCACCATATCTGAGCGTAGCATACAGAGAAAGAATAAGAGTAGAAAGCAGCGATTTTGGCACTGCGATTTGAATGCATAATCCAAGGAATGCACAATGCAAATGTGTAAGCCTTCGCTGGTGTTGCTTGATTCGTGCCCGTCAGAAGTGCTTGTAGACAGATGGGACGACACATGGGGGGGGGGGGGTCCGCGAAGGGCACTTGCTCGTCTGTGCATTGTCCGGTAAATGAGAGAATAGAGAGAGAAAGAGAGAGAGAGGCGTTTTTAACAGCGAAGCTGTTTAAGCCAACCGTAATGTGTGGTGCGTATCAAGAAACTACCAGAAAGTAAAATAAACTTCTTGCCCAAGGCGGGATTAGTCCCCGTAGCCCCCGGTCCAAAGCGACCGTCCGTAACCACTAGGCTATACAGTCAACGCTTGCAGAACATGCATTTATGCGAAACCATATGATTGCGTGTCGAGCGTCGTCGTCGTTTGTCCGCGGGCATAGAGCGGTCTTGCAAATTGCACATAGCACGCCAAAGAACAACGACGATCGTGTCAAGTGCAGCTTCAGCAAGAAGTGATTCGTATAAGCGACAGTCAGTCGGATAAGGCACAAGCACGTACGATCATTTCTGTCAAGGCCACCACTGGGCATGTAACCCGCCGGGTTGTCGTTGTGCTGCTGCTGCTGCTGCTGCTGCTGCTGCTGCGCACGCACGCACGCACGCACGCACGCACGCACGCACGCACGCACGCACGCACGCACGCACGCACGCACGCACGCACGCACGCACGCACGCACGCACGCACGCACGCACGCACGCACGCACGCACGCACGTTGGTGCCTGTGGGCTTCACCGCAGAAAGATGGTTTCTGCAGAGAAGCTAGCTTTCAAAGAACCTGCCCAATAAGTGCAGAATTATTCTGAAGATTTTTGCAAGTTAGCGTTTAACGGGGTGATTTTGGCGCCTTTTTAACGCACAGGTTCTTACAACTTTCTCTTAAACACGCCTTTTTCTATTTCTTCCCTCTACGCACCCAGTTCTCATTGAAAGAGGTAGGGGCCTACTACATACGCCCTGCCACGGAGGAACGCTAACATTATTACATAGATATTGTCAACCATGAGCTTTTTGTCGAGATATTGATACCGGACCGGCGAATCTGCTTTCCTCAGTATTTCCGTGACGATACGGCGATGAGTCACGTTTCACTTTGGCGTCGCCAAGATTGCGGGCTATTTTTGCTCACGCAGTGAACTTACTCAGATTTCTTCATTGCGTCGTTTTCTCACTGTTAGCGGCAGATGCAGCATGGATAGCTGGCACAACTTCTCTTTTTGCTCCCCGACCTTTCTGCGGACTTTAGCGAGTGACCAATATTTTTGGAGTGTTTGTTTTGTTCTTACCTAAATAAACATTTCCTTGTTCTAGTGCTAACAGAAAAGCTTAATGAACAAGTGAACTATAAAGCAACCTGTTCGCACAGTTGCCTTTTTGCTAGAAGCATAAATCCTAACTAACTTAACGTAACATAAAGCATAACCTTTAACTAAAAATTGTTTGAAGCTACACTTAATAGACGAAAGGATAAGACATTTGCGTTCGAATACGTGACTCGGCATATTAATACTGTACACTACCCAGAAATAATTTCGGGTCCCGTGTGCATGACCTGGAAGCAACAGTCCATGTACGCGCTTCTGCACTCGTGCTTGCGGCAGGGCTCATTTCCCTAGAACGCTTGCTTCGTGTCCACGTCACTGCGTCTACGGCTGACATGTGCTACAGTGATGGTACGACACGGCAAAGCCTAAGGCAACGAAGTGGACGTGAAGAAGGGAGGAAGAGAGGGGAAGATGTATAAGAAGGAAGAAAGGAAGACCGAGATCAGCAGTATGGAAAGCTGCAAAGGTGTTTTTTTTTCGCAGTTCTTATTCCTCGGAAGACCCTTACTTTCTTGCGGGATGCCACGGCCCGAGGCGGTGAGAAGCTCCGCTATTTCCTATCGAGTGGCCTGCCGCGCTGGTCGTTTCACATTTTCTCGGCTTCGCCTTATCGAGTTCCTCCATTTATAACGAGATCTCGCCGACGTCCGCGTCAGGGAGAGAGCCAGCTAGGAACCAAGAAAGCTGGAAGTAGAAGGCAGGAAGAACAAAGCCAAAAGCTCGCGGGCTTCGTACTCGGCGATGTTCCTCGTGCAGTTTGTCTTGCGAGACGCTTTTTGGGGCCTCCGGCTCTCGCTCCTCACCGTTTCATCCGGGCCCGCCGTTTACTGCTACATTATTTCTTTAGTGCGTTCGCGTGCTCTTGGCGGTACGTATATACGAGCTCTACAAGTCGAGAAGCGAGCTACCAAGCTAAGACTGAAAATCCGTCGACGGACGTATACGTACGTACACACGCCGCCGCGCTCAGGCTTTTGCCCGTGAGGAACGGTTTTCCTCTTCTGGCCTAGCCGAGCCAAGACAAGCCTAGCGGCCTCTGTTGCGGCGGCCGCTGTTTGGCCCGCGGCATTTGCTCCCGTGGCTGCTGCTGCTGCTGCCGCCGCTGTCTTTAACACGCTCTGTCTTCTCCCTTATCGCTTCTTTTCTTTCTCTCTCTTATCGGTTTTTCCCTAAGCTTGCCGGCGGTCAGCGCGGACATCCGTTTCGCGGGGAAATTTATTGGCCCCTTTCTATAGCCTTCACGCGGGCGCCTTCGCCACACGCTTCGCGTTCTTCCGCGGGGCCCAATGTTCGCTTGTTTGTGTGTTTGCGTACGGCAGGCAGACACTCGCGCTATCTTGTTAGCCCCTTTTGTTCTTTTTTCTATCTTTCTCGTCTCCTTCTATTTTCTCTTTTTCAGAGTTTTGTGTTGCGTCCGAGGCGCCCGTATACAGCCTCGGGCTGAGAGTTGTGGGTCCGCTGCGGGCCGTGTGGTAGCTCATTTGCACTAAGAAGCTTTGCGGCGAGCTGCTTCGCTGTTGTTACGCGCGCCGCGTTTTACTGTCCTGCGCAGACGGCGCGCAATTTTTCTTTCCTTGGTGGAAGCGCAACTTTTGTTAACCCTACCGCGAGCCTCTGGGCTATGGGACGGACGCTGAAGAAGTGCTCGCGTCAAGTTTAGGCTTAGGTCAGAGGAGACCGCCACGTTTTTGTTGAGGGTTCTTTTCTTCCCTCTAATTCATGGGGATTTCCTCCAAGGCACAAGAGGTGAATGTGTATAAAAAGTATAAGACAAAAGCGTGCAGCTTAATGATGGTGGACTACACACTGTGCGTTCTTGCAGATTTTTTTTTTGTACAAATCATTCTACTTCCAGCACTAGGCAGGTCTAGTAAAAGCAACCACGTGCATGGTCTCATTGACGACCTAACACATAGACACATTAAATTGTGGGGTTTAACGTCCCCAATCTGCACACTGGGTTATGAAGGAGAGTTTCAGATTAATTTTGACCTCATCTGGTTCTTTGACGGGCCTCTAAAGTGAGCGCATAAGCGTTTTCGGATTTCGCCCCCGTCGAAATGCGGTCGCCGGGAATCTAACACGTGACTTCGTTCTCAGTAGCAGAACGCCCCCGCAGCCACCGCACGGCGGTTGCATCAACTACCTCAATTCTCTTCGTAACGACATTATCTATTTGGAAGGCCTGAAAGTTTCAGTGTATTAATAAGAACGCTTCTGTTTCTAGACACGGTAAGCTCAGCGAGGAAGCAGATCGAGCAAAGAAACCAAACAAGCTGCCTCTCGCATACAACGGAGGATTGATTAGTTCGTGGGGTTTGAGATTCTAAAGCAACACTGTTGCTGTGATACAGGCTGTAGTAGACGGCTCCGGATCAACCTTGATCATCCGAGGTTGTTTAACGTTCACCTAAATCTAAATGCTCGCGCGTTTTCGCATCTCGGCCTCATCGAAACACGGTCCCTCGCGGCAGAGAAACGAATCCGCAACCTCACGCTCGGCAACAGAACCCCATAGCCATTGAGCTACTGCGGCGGATTGACGAAGGACACTCACGCATACTGAACATAGCCGTATAAGTATGCACGCAGCGTAAACATATACGCAAACGTGTCCCGAGCAAAAGCACTCAGCGAGAGTTCCCGCGGAAGTCTTCGCCGAAACCTCCTCCGCCCAGTGGGTCCATCGAGGCCGCAGAGCAGAGCAATCGCCCGTCTCCTTGGCGGACAAGACGCGATACGGTCGTAAACGCGGCGGAGGCGGGCATTATGGGCATCCGCGCGCTTCGCGTCAGCCAGGGCCGGCAGTAAATCAAATTTGCAAGAGAGCAAGCAGCCACGGAGATGCACAGCCCTGGACCGAACGTTGGTTTCGCGTTCCTCCCCCCCAGGGAGCTGCTGCAGCGCCAGGAAGCATTTCCATGGAGTGGCCTACTCTGGATGACTGCCGCTCTGCTGAGACCCAGAAGGGAAGGAAGTTGCTCGAGTCGCTTCGACCGAGTCGGCCCATGAAGTTCGGTTACAGTATAGGATGACCTATACTGCCGGGTTTTTCCTAAGCGTCCCTTCTCGTCATTTCTTGTTTGGTATGACAGCAGTATACATGTACGTCGGTGTACTGTTTTGGATACGTCATCAGCGATCGTTATACCTACAGCTGCTTAAGACGTGCATTAACGCACACATGCAGAAGCATCAACAAGCAGTACATGGGACTGCAATGATAAATACTCGCGACCTCATTCTGTCAAGGGGGAAATGAACTAACTGCGGAGACGAGCACGTGCGTACACAGTGGCTTGGCACGGTGCATCGCAGTCATATAGAGCCATTAAGTCTCAGAATGAAATTAGGATGCACAAAATATATTGCAGACGACTAGTAAAGAGCCATATCCTCATACTTTCATTGCAGCCTGTCAGCGGAGTGACAGAGCACACTTGCCGGTATGCATACATATGCTGTCGCATAAATGTTGTCGTAACCCAATTATGACGATGCCCACTGCGTTCACTAACTTTGCTTATACTGGTTGTAAATCTGTGAACCACAAGGTCATAAATGAGATTTCGCCTGGCCCGCCTTCACAACCATGCGACCACCTGATGAGTTGGCCGCTGACCTGGCGTGTAATTTATGACTTAAGACCGAACCACTGACCTGCATTACTCTCGTCAGTTGCCTTGCTGCGGGCAAAGACAACTACCCTCTAAGCTATTAATTAAATACGGCTCTGCGGTAGCGGTCTATAACGAGGAATTATTATAATTATTTGTTTTGGTTTTAAAACATACAACTGAGAGAGAAAAAAGGGAAAATAAGAAGCAAGCTGGCAATGCCACCGGAAGAGGCGCAATGCTTCCATCGCTTCAGAGACAAGGGATTCAGATATAGAAATGGAAGATAGGAAACAGTGAATGCAAGCAGCTGGTCTAGAATACGTGGACAGAAGCGTATGAGTACAAGAGGAGGACTAGCTTCCGGCTGCAGTGAACGATAAACGAAAGCAAAAGATTCTCGATTAGTGCAACGAAATTCGCCTTGCTCGAACTGTAACTGCAAAGCTCAGGAAGGGTTCAAGCATTTATCTTGCAGATAAAGCTGCAACATGTTTAGTAATATTACAGACAAATGTAACGGAAGCACGTTAGCTCACGTGCGGCACTGAGTACCGACCCCTTCACAACCAGACAGGAGGAGAATGAAGTTCAGTTAGCATCCTTCGGGAAGTTCACACATTTTTTCGGTATGGGCGTATCTAACCTCTTTCACACCAATTGAGTATTGAGTAAGCAACTTGACAACAGACAACTTGAGCCATTTGGTATGTGCAACTAAGAATGTGCCACTCGATATGTGCTACTGGGTGTGTGCCCCCACTGAGTGTGTCCAAGAATAGGCAGCTTGAGCCACTGCATTTGTGCAACTGTGCATTGTGTCAACTTGGCACATACCAAGTGGCACATACCGAATGGGCAACTTGGGACATTGCGCATGTGACAATAGGCATGTGAAGATTCTTGGCCAATCCTCGAGAACGTCTACGTGCAACTGGGCTTCCGGGATCGACAATAAGAAGCAAGACGTGATGAAGTCAGCAACATAACATTGAAGAAGGCAGCCACGGAGAAAGGGAAAAAGCTGGCATCAAGGGCAGCCGGGGGTGGAGAAAGAAGAAGCGAAAAGTGCGTGCATTGAGTGAGGAGCATTGAGCTACAGGTGAGTGAAGAAGATGTCGGTAACAGAAAATTAAAGTCGGCTACACGTAAGTGAACAATTTAGGAATGCTGTGTCTCGATATATTGCTAGTGACATTAACGTTGACATTCATCTTGGGATGGGCTCTGCCGGAATTTTTTGCTCTCGCAGTTTTTCTCGCGGTAAAGCTTCAAGCTGATTTATAGAGTTATATATTTATTTGTTAGCGGGTCGGCAGTGGATACAGCATATCGAAACAATGACATCGATGGTTGCAGTTTCAGTGCACTCCCATTTGTCTCTGCTGCCTTTCCTGCTCATAATTTCTATAATTTCTACCCTTTCCCTTTTCCGTCTGTGCAGAGTAGCCGACTGGACAGTTAACGTGGTTTACATGTATGCATTTCATTTCTTATTCTCCCTCTCTTTCACTTTCTATTTCACTGGCTTCTATATGCTTTGTCATATTTTTTGATGTCCAGTTCGCCGTATGATAACAAACTAACTTTCGTTTGCCTGTCTAGGGGCGTTAATACATGTCAGACCGTTTAGAAGGAAATGCTGTGACGGTGCCGCGTGTGGAGTATAGAATCTATAGACCATGTGGGGGCTATGACGTGGCTTGCCTAGATTAACTACGCTACCTACTCGATGCTTATCAGGGGACCTCCGTCGCTATGGCTCCCTATAGACCGTCGACGTCTTATGCGCTATAGTTATCTCCCTGTGTGGTCTCAGGTCAGCCATGCGAGCGTGCGCTGATATTTTATAAAGCTGCCTTACAAAAGATCTCCCGGATTAAAAACAAAATTAGTTCATGCGCATCGAATGGCTGAGAAGAATTGGCGCAAGTTGATTGTGATTGAGAAAGAGAAGGTAGCAAAAGTGCGGGTCCATGACGAACGCTTCTCACGAATCACAATCTTCGTGGATTCCTCTCCACTTTTTTACTCGCCAGAGACAAGCCTTCGCCCTTTACTTCGAACATAAAAAAAGAATAAATTGACACCTGTGTAGTTCAAGTCCGAGCGGGTCAACATCAAAATCAGAACAAACGGGGTGCACGCGCCAGCAGCACGGCGCTAGGACAGCGTTCCGTGCTCCATTTAAGCCCCACGCGCTCGTAAAAACGTGTCACCATCTTCTCGGTCCTTCGCAAGGCATCTTCGGAGGTGTCCATTGCCCAGCTTCTTAAATATTCAACGTGCCCTCCCGTGTGCTATAGCTCGCCGTGTCCACTTTCTCTCTCTCTTTCTCACCTCGTACCCCTCTCTCGACACGTGTCGTTCTGAGCGTGAACGCGCCAGCCTGGAACCGACAGGGAGCTACGCTGCCCCAAGGCCATTTGCAGCTCAGCTTTCGCTTCGAGGTGTCGCAGCCACCAAAGTCGACCCCTCTCTCTCGTTGCTCGCGAACGTGGGCAGCCATCCTCGCCTGTCCTAATTAAGTGACCTGCAGTGTGTGCCTCCCACGTGTCGAGAGAGAGAGGGGAGAGTGAGAATGCGCGAGAAAGAAAAAGCAGAGGGTGAACTAGACTTTGTCCAGTTGGCAACACTACACGTGAGGAGAAGGCGAGCGAGAGAGAGAGGGCATACAAATCGCGTGCACTACACAAGGTGTAGGGTATCTGGAGTCGCGTTTCTGCAACCTGGGGAGGTATTCTGTAAGAGTCCACCTAGTGGACATGTCCATTTCGTCTGCTGCTGAAGTGCTGATTGGCTGTGGCGCGCGGCGCGTGCAAGAGCGCACCCCAGCCCAGCCAAACAGAACCTCAACATCAGACGAAATGGGCATGTTCACTAGGTGGACTCTTACAGAATACCTTCCCTGTTTTCTGACAAAGCGTACTAGACGTACTTCTGCCGCATCTCCCCCGGCCAGCGTGTTGCACTGACAGTTGCGTGTTAGCTTTCCGGGTGATAACTTTTTGGGCTCTTCTCCCTAACCTTTCGGTTTGTCAGTTTCTGGCCATTTTACTGTTTTAAAAAATATTTCATCAAAAGACGATCCTAACATTGCGAGGCACGATGACGGCACGATACTATCAGGACGATAACATATACAAAGAAGTGAGAACTATACACACGGCACGTGTTCACAGAAATGTCTGAGTCCACGCGATCTCACTAATATAGTACTGCTTAAGCCGATAGAAACACGAAGTTACGCATGAACAAGTCGTCACGTTATATAAATGATGTTGAATGTGTACAAAAACTTGGTGGTTTACTGCCAACTCGGAACACTGGATGTCACTAGGTGCTACTATAGGCATCGAATGAAAGTAGCAGCGACCGTGCCTATATATAATCCTAGCAAGCTGACCAACTATGCCCGCCCCTCTGTTCTGCGTAGCAAGATCATCATCATCATCATCATCATCATCATCATCATCATCATCATCATCATCATCATCATCATCATCATCATCTCAGGAACTTCAATTACCCCTGTCTTGCGCTAGCTGATTTCAGCTTGAGCCTGCAAATTTCCTAATTTCATCACCCCGCTTAATTTTATGCTGTCCTCGACTGCTGCTTCTCTTCCCTTGGAACCCATTCTGTAACTCTAATGCTCCACCGGTTATCTGCCCTACGCATTACATGGCCTGCCCAGCTCTATTTTTTATCTTAACGTCAGCTAGAATATCGGCTATCCCCGTTTGCTCTCTGATCCCTCCTTGCTCTCTTCCTGTCTCTTAAAGTTACGCCTAACATTTTTCGTTTCATCCCTCTTTGCGCGGTCCTTAACTTGTTTTCGAGCTTCTTTGTTAACCTCCAAGATTCTGCCTCATATGTTAGTACCGGTATAAGGCTACTTACCAATATCGCATACATAATGCCAAAGTTGTTGTTCGGGCACATAGCCAGTAGCACCATACTTAGTGACCCAAGCTGTCTACTAGACCAGACAACAGCCAATAGCAAGTTGGCTATTCAGGCACATACCTACTGGCGCAAGCTAGTATGCAAATTGGATCACTGGGTATGAGAAACCGATTAGACATTCACCTCGATATCTTTGAAGCGTAACGAAAATACGAAAGATCAAAGAAACAACATGATAAGGCGCAAGGTTAAACATGGGCAGCATACTCCCACATCGGAAACATTTTCGTCACAGTTTTGGCCTGTGATCTGTGCCCCTAAGACAAGGGAGAACAACCCGGGTCGCGAGTGCCACTGGTTCCCAAAGAATTTTAACCGCATTAAAACTTGCTTTTCGCAGAGACAGAGGGAGAGAGAGAACGAGAAATAGAAGAGAAGAAAGGCAGGGAGGTTAACCAGACGCACGTCCGGTCTGCTACCCTTCACTGTGGGAAGGCGGTATAGGGATGAAAAGAGAGAGAGAGAGAGAGAGCACAGTTTCGCGCACATTTGAAGATTCGCACCGAGTCTACACATGGTCACACGGTCGCTTTTCGCAGAACTTCCCAGTAAAACGCTCAGCTTTATTTCCGATGCACTTTTCCGCAATTATCTAATCAGCGTACCTCTATGTAAAAAAATAATAAATAAAAATAAAACACGTTTTTATATATTCCGGTGTATAGCAATATATATTCCGGTATGCCAAAGACGCCGCTTGATTCTGAGTCAAAAATCTCATTAAACCAGTCTCTGCATAAGCTACGCGAGTCGGTGTCTGCGTGTCGTATACGTTTACGATTACGACGTGGAGTTCTAACTAGTACGCTGGAGGCGCGTTTGTTCTTCGTATTTGCTATTTGCGTACTTAAAGCAAACGTGCGTTTAAGTGTCCCGCCTTACAGTCGCTGACCCGTTAGGTCCTGTAATCTCCGTGTAATCTCGTGTGCATGTAGACGAAACAGAAGACAGGATTAGCCGGGTGCATCGGGATTCCTTCACTTCCCGCGGGTGCCGTCTTGTCTTAACGCCCCGCGCGAAGACGGCGACGCTCCGGGGCGTCCATAAAGGCGGCGCTGCCGAACACTGCGTGCTCCCCCGTTATCTGCGCAGGGCTTGTACAGACTCGCGCCTTCGCCCGCGTGTATGTGTATTAGTGCTCGGGAGGCCCTATTCCGTGCTCGCGCTTTTTACAACCCGGTGCAGGCGTAATTTACGAGCGACAATGAGATGGGGACGGTAGGGGAGCGGCTATTAGCGCGATCCTTGGTGCCATTCCCCTCCCCCACCCCTCTTATCCTTGCCCCTTCCCTCTTCTTCTCTATCGCTTCCAACACTGCCTTTATTCCTTCCTTCCCATTTCACCGGTACTTCGCGGAGTATCATTCATATTTTTATGGTGTCTATTACCGCGCAGGGCACTCCAGGCGGGAAGGCTTGCGGGAAATAGAAGCTTTTTTGTCTTTTTTTACCCTCGTTTTAGTTGTTTCGAGCTTTGAGCTGGCCTGCAGGGAATAAAAAAAAAAAGAAAAAAAAGAAAGAAAGAAAACGAGGGAACAAACAGCGGGAATTATTTCCATTGTGGCCCTAGATCCTTTATTATCTCTCTCTCCTTCCTCCGAAGCTTTTTGCCTACTTCCTTTCCCCAAACCCGTTTTCCCCCTTTTTTAAGGACCATTAATTTTGTTGGAATATGCTAAGCGAGCGTAAATACAAATCTCGGAGCAGCAGTCATTGTGAATTAACTGAATGATTTTTTTTCCCGCGAGATCCTTCCTCATAAGGCAGGTATTGTTCTTTAATTGCTTAATTTGTTTTGCCGTCGACACGACGGAGCTGCTCTCATTGACCCAGATTTCTTATTCTTGTTTTTTTTTTCTATTTTTGAAAACTGCATTTGGCATGGCACGGATGTTTGACTTCTCTGCTTTCAGTATACTGCAACGAATGAGAGTTATATTGCTAAAAGGAAGAAGAAGAGGAAGTAGTAGTAGAAGAAGAAGAAGAAGAGGAAGAATAGAAAGGGGAAGAAGGAGAAGAAGGAGAAGAAAAGCTTTGCAGCCAGGACGCAGGAAAACAATCTTATCGATTCGCACGAAATAATTTGTGTTCATGAATGTTCATATGTTTGTTCATCCCACTCCTGCAATGCCTCATTGAGGCTGCAGTATGTATAAATAACAAACATTCTTAAACTCCTCCTAACTCATTTTCATACGTATATTTAATGACTTAGCCCTGGAGTTGTTTCTTATTTTATTTCCCCTAATTTATGAAATTATGAAATGGCGTGCATTTTAATAATTATTATTGCATTAACAAGTTTTATGTATGTGCGTGCACTGTGTGTGTGTGTGCGTGTCCGTGCCGCTGATACCTTTCGTTAACCGAGGCATTTCCCACTAGGATCACGTGACGGGACTTCTAGGGAGCATAAAACGCCTTTGATGCTTCTTTTCAGTTTGCTATACATTTTGCTATACGTACCGAAACGCAGCTACACATACGCAGAAACACTGAATTAAAAGCTCTGTCTTTGTTAATTTCGCACCTACAGTTTGATTATTATGAGTGAAAATGGAAATCAAATTTATGTTTGCTGAATTTCGCACTGAAAGCCCAGAGCCGGCACGTCATTGTGACGTCACAGATTTCAAAATACTTTCTTGTATTTGGGTTATTATGGCTCATCAAAAAGTTCTTGAAACATGCTAAATTCAGTCTTTCGCTCTCTAAGAATCCAATGTAGTCCGTCTTTACGGATAAAAAATTAACTATAGGCCAGAGCAGACGGCGTCAGAATCTATGACGTCACAGCGAGCTGGTACTGGAACTTCAAGACGGCGTCGCCACCTATACCTTTTCTAGTATATACACCAAATCTCTTCTCACGGCCAGTGTGGTTGCTTTGGTGTTGTGGATGGGTAATTACATATACAGCTCAAATTATTTTTGTCTTTAAAGTCTTTCTTTAACACTGGTCTGTTCTGTACCCAGTACTCGGTTCCAAGGAAGAAAACGGGAGAGGTGACAGATAGAGTGGGGTCGGGGTCGGTGTCTCGTGGATCGAAAAGGTCGTTCCGCGGCGGAAACCATCATGCCGGTCAACAACGACAAGAACACAACAGTGGCGGCGACGCCCAGGAAGCAGGAAGAAAGGAGAAGCAAGGAAGCCGGGTCTGCGGCCCCTCGTGGCGCCATGGAAGCACAACGATCGCGTCTCTCGGAGACGAGTTCTCATTTCTCGGAAATGACCCCACGAGATGTCGCCCCTGGTCGCGCTCCTTCCATAACACGAAAGGGAAACAACGCGTGCCGGCTTTTCACGTCTACAAGAAACGTCGCCATCTCCGTTTTCTTGATTCTACAAAGCTCTATTGTAGCGATTATTTCACACCGAGTAAAAACGTTTTCAAATATAAGAAAATGTGTTCAAAATTACGGCAGAACACATTTCGCGATTAATGTCGACGCTGTCGCGATTAGCGTTCAAACAATGTCGCGACGCACCGTGTTGCCTAACTATTCACTTCTCTCTAGCCAACTTCTTCAATTTTCTGTTGACGACTTCTTCACTCCATTCCTCTTGTTTTGCTTGTCTACATTGGCTCCTATAACCAGGGGCACATATACATTTTTAAGGATTGTCCAAGAATGTTCACATACATATTGCCACATGCTCAGGTGCACATATCCAGTGGCATACGCCCAGTTGAACATACCCAATGCTCAAGTTATCTATTCCCAAGTTGTCTATTCTATCACATACCCTTTGTCACGTGCTCAGTGGCCTACACCCAGGGGCCCAAGTTGGCGTTACATAACTTATACGGAGGGACATACCGAAAGGCTGGTGAAGTTTTGCAGCAGCAACAATGATGTTGTAGCATGTTGTCGAGTGTGGTGTTATAGAACCATCATGGCCGAGGCTACCCGAAGACGAGGCCGATGATGGCAAGCCGCAAATTATGCGTGGTGGCGCTGCCGTCAAGCAGCCCACTGTACTAGGTAAACTCATGCGGTAGAGTCACGCCTAAGAAGGTTGCGTGGTATGTTCTATTTCGCTAACGTAGCTTTGATTTCGTTTGCATAACATCATTTGTTAAAACTGAGCGATAGGCGCGACCACGATCGATAAAATTGCACTCTTTGTCAAAAAGTTTCCAAGTTAATGAACGCACGTGCGAGCGACAAACGAATTGTGATGTTATACATATCATTAGAGAAAGCGACCAGGTATTTGCAAACAGTATTTGCGAACGAAAAAACTTTGTGCATTCAGTCTTCGCTTTTGCTGGTCCACTTGGTATGACTCGGTCGCTTATTCACATAGTGACAACTACAGCAGGGAAGCTGTATGCTCTGACTTGGAGTTCTAGCGTGGTTTTATAACTGCTGCTTGAAAATACGCATCGACTAGAGCGTCATAAGGGAATCGCATCTGGGAAGTGATAACCATTTGCACCTTGAGACGAAGAACACAACTTTTGACATGTCTTTTACTCTACTTAGCTTAATGGTAAGCTCTCGTGTTTTGCTTTCGAGCTTGTCGCCGCTGTTGCTCTGAACGATTGCCTGGCAAACTACCCTATACGTTGAGGTTCTACCTAAATAAACCGATCCAGTAGATAAACTCCGCCTATTTTTAGGGTTGTTTGCCAAGATAATGCTTGCAGACAACAGCCTGATCTTTGCTGATGCTGTGTACATGTTTGCCTTCAGAACACACGCGATATTTGTGCAATTGAACAACAAGGCGATTTGGCTATATTACTTCAAAAGTTGGCGCTAAAATACCACCGAAAGAAATGATAACTGCACATTTAGTAAACTTACTGAACAATAAGAGCCTGCTAAAGCCCATACCCTTTTCTCTTGGATCTTGTTTGACTCCACATATCCGTGTGAAAACTGCACAGAGAGAGGCCCTTTTATCTTTTCAAAAACAACCAACGTGGCCTTTGAAACCAATCGCGCAGAAGCAAGTAAACGAGCGCACATATTGTTTTGCCTACACCAGCTCAAATTCCGCGTGTCTTCTTTGGTATAACACTTTCCGCGGGGCCAAAAATTATTTCAGCAGAATGCAAAAAAAAAAAAAAAAAGTGAAGTATCTTCTGCGGATGCCAGGCGTCACAACCAGGCGCCTTGCGTGGCAAGAAATACGACGGTCGTCCTCTTGTAGAACACGCCGGCGTCAGTCATGCTAGGCTAAAAAAGCTACAAAAAAGTTGATGTGGGTGTACGGGAGTGCAAAGAACATAACTTGGAGACGCGATGTAAGAAAAGAAAGCGGTCGAGATATGAGCCCTGTCTTCCTTCGCGCTGTGCACCTTTACTCTACGGCACTAAATCCGTGCAGTGCTATAGAAGCTGTCGTCATCCAATCGTTAAATCCAACCGAGAACTTAATGTGCGTTGGTATACTTTGTATGTTTACGTCGCCACGTACACCTAGCTCGATGTGCACTTTGATAGGAGGCACCTCTTTGCATTATCGTCGTCACTTAAAATTACCGCAACTATACCTTTAGTATCGAGAAATGGATAACTATTATCATGGTGTTCACGATGAACTACATAAGGGAATTTTGTTTAGCTCATATGTTTCGTTAAATCTACAGGAAATACTGTGGACCAGGTTTCTCACGGGGTCGTCATCATTTCGCGATTTCTGCCCAATTTGAAGTTTTGGTATAGTACGTCAATCACTACACATATTGCGAAATCCAAGAGAGTGTGTTGTCATCGAGCGGAGTTTCAGGCGGAGTACGAGTTATTGGCACAATCGGTTATTCTTCCCCTGAAGAAAATTTTCGGAAAACGCAAGAATTATCTTAAAAAAGTAGATTCTGTGAGTATTAAATTGTTTACAGTGTACTGAACGTACCATTCAGCTTAGATAATTCAATTTTGAACTATTTACCCTGTAGGAAGCTCTAAAAGAGCAGAGTGGCAGCTTTCAGAAGTAAAATTAAAGCAAGATTAGTTAATGAACTTCGGTTAAGAAGCCTCAAGGACTTTTGAAGCGAACTGTGCTAAAATTCATGAGAATTCTAGCCTTAGCATGCTGCTTAAGCCGTCATAACGATTAGTCTAGTGCTTGCTGACGCCATTATTTTATCCCTACACTTGCTTCCAGAAGCTGTACGGCCTAGCTAAGTATATGGTATGATCACCAAGAAGCTATAGCATCGCGCTGCTCTTACTTTTTCTCCGTGTTTGTAAAATAATAAACGCGAGATATTAGCTATTCACGAATTTGAAAGTACTTTATGCTGAACGTTTGTGACAGATCTGTGCGCTCCTGTAGATTCCACGATGCTGCACACCTCTATTGAGAGCGCGGAAGCGTAGTGGCAAAAGCTGCCACCAAGCGTCGTCGGCGATAGCGGAGAAGGCGATGACGGAGCAGATGGTTCCGGCACTTTCTGATTGACACTTTTCCTAGCAACAGCTGTTCTCTCACTACTCTTTCTTTTTATCCAAGAATCTATTTACCTCGCCATGGCATTTTTTGCGTCTTTATTTCTTCTTTACTTTCTTAGCATTCGTCTTGTTCATCTTTCCTGCTTTCTTATTGCTGTTGGAGTAGTTTTGGCTGCCAAAAGTTTAGCCTTTCATCAGCACCCGGCTAGCTGTTCTCCAAGAATCAATTAACGCGAACGAAGAAAAGTAATAAAAAAATGAATAGTGGCAACAGCAGGCCTTTCGAAAGCTTAGCCTGAACTTGACTCTTAGGTGATCTTTTCGTTTGATGCTGACGCTCTGAGCTGAAGTAGCCACAGGAACGTTTCTCACGCATTTAATGCCAAAAGTTCTCCGTTAGTCCGCTGTCATATTTCTTTCCAGAAATATTGATTTTCCTCTAGTTATTCAACGTTTATTTGTGCTGGTTAACTCTCCAGGTTATCCTATATTTGTTTTGTTTAATCTTTCACTCTACAAAATTATTTTTATATTCTTACTCACATATCCCCCCCCCCCTCCCCCCCTCCCCTTCTTTTTGGACTGTTGACCGATTCCTCAGAGTGAGTACCGCTAATAGATGAGAAACAACCAACCTAACACAGACCCTTTCTTAACGCTTGTTTCACATGCTGCAGAAGGTCTGGTTTCATCGCCCCACTTACTTGAAGAAGCGATTGTCAGAGGTAAAGATTTGTGCCTGTTAAGCATCCGTTGTCGTCAATATGGCGTCGAACGCCTTTCTTGCCAGACCACGTCAGAGCGGCTATATACCAGAACGCTTTCTGAGTCAAAGGTTTTGACACCATGACCTAATCCGTTATTGGTGCAGCAATTCACTTGGAACTGCAGTCATTGGAGTGCCCTGGCTTGAGTGACCGCTTGTAGTGGTGCTTCGTAAACGCTTGCGTGATCGCAGGGTTCACTCCATTCCCTTTTCTCTTTCTATTCCCTTTCTCCTCACCGCTTGTATAGGGCAGCAAATAGGATGTTCATCTTGCTGACGTCCCTGCCTTTTCTCTTCATTTCATTACGAAGCTTCGCATTTAAAGCTTCAATATTGAGTCATACTTTGCTCGATTTCCCTGCTCCTTACCACTTCCTCAAAAAGGCCTCGAGTCGTCAACTAACTATATCGTCTATCTCTTAATCGTTGCTTATCTCAGTGAAAACTATTCCGACTTGGCTTGCGATGTGGACTATTAACCCTGTGAAAAAGTTAAGGACCACGCAAGGAGGGATGGAACGAAAAATACTAGGCATAACGTTAAGAGAAAGGAAGAGAGTGGTGTGGACCAGAGAGCAAGTTGGGGATAGCCAATATTCTAGTTGACATTAGGAGAGAAAAACGGAGCTGGGCAGGCCATGTTATGCGTAGGGCAGATAACCGGTGGACCATTAGAGTTACAGAGTGGGCGCCAAGCGATGGGAAACGCAGTCGAGGACGGCAGAAAACTAGGTGGGGTTATGAATTAAGGAAATTTGCAGTCGGAAGTTGGAATCAGCTGGCGCAACACAGGGGTAATTGGAGACCACTGGTAGAGGCCTTCGTCCTGCACTGGATATAAACATAGGCTGATGATGATCACTCGTCGTGTTATGCGATGTAGCTGGTGCTTGCTGGTGCTTGCTGCGGTGAGGCGTAGTCGTTAGGTGAAAAATAATTCGTTCTTTGTCCGTTGCGGTGCGCAATCTAGTTAGCAACGACTAAGAATCTGCAAAGCATCGGGTTAGTAGGTGCTTTTTATATACTGTCCCGCTTCTATTATTCTCTACTGTCTTCTTTTGCCTTTTCGGTTAACAAAGTTTGATGGAATGACTGAGTAAGGCCCAGGAGTCATGTAATATACCTTTTTTAACAGTCCTGATCGGATCTTCGGAGCTATCCGCCGCTGCTACCCAGACTGGCTATCATAATCTTTGTTGTTGAGCATGAGTACACTGGTTAAATTTTGCGACCACGACGGTCGTGTTTCAACAGGGTAGAATACAAAGGCGCTCATGTGCTTAGACTTAGGTACGTGTTAAAAAGCCATACGGGCCGTATTTTATGGCTACTCGTATCGTGTTTCACTCTTCTTGCCGTTCGACACTGTTTGGTACACCGCCGCGCCAACTGCCAATTCGGCCACTTGGTGCGACGGCTGATGAAAATGGAAAATAAAATCAGTTGTCATAAAATCCTGCTCCAGACGGTCAAAGCTATTCCCGAGCTAGCCCAAACACGACTTCTCTCATTGCCATGACGTTGTTTAGGCGTTCACTCCATCGAATAATCACTATCATCCCGCGGAACTATGCGTCCTTTGACAAGTATTAAAAAAACATGACAAGGAGTTGAGAGTTAGGTGCGCGAAAAAGCAAAAAAAAAGTTTGCATGCGCTCGATAACGCTAGTTAATTCGCTCACGAATTCACGCATTTAATCGCTTTGCGCTGCTGCAGTAGTACATCGTGCACGATAAATTACGGTATAGTGCGATCAGAACATCCACCCCCATGTGAGCGAAGAAGTGTAGCCAACTTGATAAAAAAAAAAAAAGAAGATAGAGGGAAGCTAAGCTAGAGGAAGTATCGCGCGCGCACGAACGTTTCCTTTAACGACGTCCGAATAAAAAGTAGTCGGTGACTCACTGAAGATGTTTACTGAACTCAGCGCGCGCGCTCTGAGACAGAGACCGTAGAGAGCAGTTTTCCAAAATTCAGTTGAATCAGAAAAAGAATCGCCGATCAGCATCCGAAATGCAGGCGTCCAGGCTAAGAGGGTCGCAAGAGAAATAAGCTAAAAAATAACAACAGCAACAAACTGAAGAAGAAATAGTCGAAGAAATTGGGCAGCGACCCATAAAAGCGTATAGCTGAAGAGTCGTCGCATCCATAAATCCTCTTACAGCTGAACAGAAATACTACATTAGAGATGGTCGCCGCTATCCGCGGCTCGCCGGCGCGCCTAAACGACTGAGACTTGTTCGGCTGGCGCACGGTTCGATGCTGGGGACAAAAGCCAAAGGCGAAGCTCCATCTTCATTACCCTGGCTGCTCGCGTACACTCGGCTTCACTGGTCGTCTTCTTTCGTAACCCGGCTTTCAAATTTCTCTGTGGTCTATGGTCTCTCTCTCTCTTTGTTTGTAAAGGCATTCGTGTCTTATTTACTTTCTTGATTCTTCGTTTTCTTTGTTGTCGTCGAAGATCCGTTCATCATCAGTGTGCACGTGGACACGGAAAAAAATAAAAATAAAAAATATCATGGACGTTTTCTTCTTTGGCCTTCATACATGTAGGCGTCGCATGGCGCTTACAGCATGCGTACACACGGCGATGCTTCTTGTGCAAACGTTGCTGACAAGATTTCCAAGAAACGCTGCTTCCGGGTTTTCCGTGAACGCGTGCGGTTTCTATAGCATCCGGAGCACAGTTACCGAGGCAGCGTTGAAAACGTAGCTGCTAGTTATGTTTTAGTTAGCTATGTTTTAGATTAGTTAATTAGTTAGCTCGTAAGTAAGTTAGTAACTAGTTAGTTAGTTATAGTTACTACGTTGGCTGTTGCCCATTCGCCTGTTTTACTTTCATTATTAATGTTTCTGCATGGGTTGTTGTCTCTCCCTTTTTCTTTCTTTCTTATGTGTTTGGTGCAGCATAGCCTTAGCTGCTTTTGTGTCACTAAACCGCAGTTAACTAACATTTTCTCCTTTTCGCCTTTCGCAGCATACAGATTTCTGAAGTGTCCGCGGAAAAATTATTCGACGGATTCCAATGACAGCAGCAGTGGACAGTGATATCTTGGAAAGTTATAACTTTCCAGTTCCATAGTTTCACTACCTGAACACTGTGTTTCTCTCATTCGGCGCCGGTGCATTTTTTCCAACAGGGCGGCAAGCGAGTGATGATGGAAGCGTGTACTTCGATGCCCCTAACTTTTCATTTGTTGCAATACACGACACAACTGTTTGCACTGCCTTTAAATAATGACTTTTGCACAAAGATTTCACTACCCAATATGTTCTCGACATAATCAGGTTCAAAAACTGGAGATGTCAGCACGCGATGATTGGTTGTAAACTTACAATGATGTAGTTTAGTCGTACAAAGAGAAGGCATCGGCTCAAACACTGTTTGCTTAAGTTTCTGTATATAAGTGCCGCAGCGAATTATTTTTAGTGCAGGTTTATAAGATGCACGTAAAATAAAGTTTATTGCTCAAAATGTAACATATTCATATTCAAGACACACGTACTAATATCGAGCGAGCTCCTACATGAAAACGTTCACACACCACAAAAGTATACATACCTTATAAGAATTGACGCTATACCCAACTGTTCTAAACGCTTGCGAGGCTCTTAATCATTACACTGACCCTGTGCGCTGAAAATGCTCTTGGGCTTGATTCACTTGCCCTTTAAACGGTAAAGATTTATTTAAACACGCGTGCGAAGTATCTTTCTTTTGATGCGTTTACCATATGCTTGCTTTAGAGCTTTTTATATATCTTTTGAAACAATTGTCCGAGCAAATGTCTTGAATACCTATAGAGCTGTTTTTCACGTTTTATTTCACTTTCTTTCTTTCTTTCTTTCTTTCTTTCTTTCTTTCTTTCTTTCTTTCTTTCTTTCTTTCTTTCTTTCTTTCTTTCTTTCTTTCTTTCTTTCTTTCTTTCTTTCTTTCTTTCTTTCAACAACAAATAAAGTGCGATATATCAGGGCACATCATATTCACTGGCCTTAGTTCCACCCTGCGAACCGAGCCCTTTCCACAACTCGGTTGAGCTGTGTCCCGGCTTTTACGTACTATTTTGATGCGAAAGCGTCAAATGGACCATGAGCGAAAAAGCTGGCGTCTGTCATCTGTAGCAGTGAAGCGGCACCTGAACTCGCATTGCCATTGGCTGCGACGTCACGTCTCGAGCGCGCCTCGACGGAGTTCTCATTGGCTACGGCGCCACGTCACGAGCTGCGCATCGATGGAGCAGAGCGGGCGAAAGAGAACAGCTGCTGCTGAGATAGCGCGCCAGGTGTGATGTGAGGGGAGAGGACGTCACCACGACGCCACGTCACCCTCGCTCTCGCTCTCGGCACGAGCGCTCCTCGACGGAGGCGAGCCAGGCGTTGACAGAGCGGGTGAAGTGATGTGTGAGGGGAGAGGGCATCGCCGTGATGCGTCGCCCGATGGCCATCGTAGCGTTGGTGGCTTGAGGCGTTGGCATCGCAGGCTGCTGCTGCTTGGTGGCTCGGGCAGCACGTACCACTATGGTACATTACTCGCAGCGCAAAACTAGACGCCGTTCAATTGGACATTAATGCTTTCGCATTCACAACTTATAAGTGCTTAGGTGTCCTCGGAGTTTTTTTTTTCTACTGCCAATTATTGGGCCTTATCCACGAATCAGCCACCATTGCAACTTGCCTTCTTCGTTAATGATGGAGAGAAGGAGCAGGTTTTCCGCAAATGCGCCGAGAAAACCCAGAACACCAAAACGCCACAACGGCATGCTTGTACTTTCGTGTACCATTCGTGTAGAACATCTGTTGAGAGTAAATATAGGCGTGCAGCTGTGGTACGTGTTTTGGGTTCTGCGACCTTTCACGTTTTTCAGCAAAGATGGTTGTGTGCACTAACGAAGCGAACAGTCAACCGACGTCAAAAGAAAAAGCGTGGATCAAAGTCAGCCATTTCGGCTTCCCGCTTGCTCGGCCTTCATTATTATCGCCAATAACAAAACGCCAACGCAGAGGCGAAAACTTCGATCTTTAGGGAAGTTACTCAGGCAAGAACGTATTCCGACGCTCATCGTGGAAAAGGAACGACAAGGAAAGGGGAGAAAAAGCTAAGTGCGGGAAGTACAACTCGCTCGATCGCGGCGCTCCCTTCGGAAGTCGCCAGTCTGGCCGGAAGCGTGTCATTTGCCTTATCTAGACATGTCCACAAAGCGGCGACGCGCCGAATAACACTGACTCGGACGAGACGATTAGCCGAGTACATAGGCGAAGATTCGCGCCGGCTTTTGCATGTATACTACAGCGCGCGCTCGCAAAAGCACTATAGTATATACGCTCGCCAAAGCAGTCGCCCGCTCGGCGCGCTTCTCGTCCGGTTTTCTTTCGCGGAACCTCTGCGCGGCAGAAGCGAATGGAAACCGAGGCGGCCAAAAAATAAACGAGGCTTCCACGCTAATAGAGAAGATCCCGCGCTTCGCGCAGGGCTCGCTAGTGGCGCCGGAAGTCTTTTGGGAACATTCTATACTCTGGGGAGTAAAAGGGAAAGAATGGAGGAAGCGAAAGACCGGATACTAAGGAGAAGACGAAGGAGACGAAGAAGCGGAAATGTAGTGCGTGCGTGCGCGCGGCGCGCCACTCCCATGTGTGTGCATACTAACGCTCACTCCAATTTGGAAAAGTGCCCAGCGCCTCCTTGTGTACGCCAACCGGAGAGGTTCCTCCGCGTGCCCGACGCTGGGAGTTCTTGCCCAATCACAGGCTTCTCCTGGCGCACTAACAAAGAGACGACGAGATAGATAGAATCGGACGGAAAGAGGAAAACCGTACACGCGGGCCGAAGCTATACGTGAAAAACGCGTAGCCTCAAGCCGCCCGTTCGTTCCCTTCCTACACACAACACAGCCTTCTCCGTCTTTTTCACTTCCTATATACGGGAATAAGTGAAGCAACAAGTAAACGCATTATGAGAAGAGGTAAAATAGGAAACGCCTCAGCGGCGCTATGCATTAGTCAATGCATACAGTGCTGCGTGTTCGGAGAAAAAGAACACACACACTGCGGGAAAAAGTCTGCCCGGTTACCGCTTCGCCGCCGAGAGATCCGAGAAGCTGTGTAGGAAACAAGTCGACAAGCAAGCAGAAAAAAATACCGCGCGTGGTGAGCAACAGCCGGGAAAGGCAAAGGCGGTGGTGGAGTATATAGTAGGCGTGCCGGGAGTAAAAAATACGAGACCGCTGGATGCAGCCTAGACGCGGGGCATCGCGAGATAGACGTCGACAGGCAATGGCTCGGAAGGGAAGCGAGCGTATACGTATACGCGTGTCGGGTGTAAACTCTCCGCAACGCGCGACCGAGTACACAAACTTTATAGCTTCCTTCGGGATCTTAGCTGCATGCTTTGTGAGAGTGCACAGTTTGTGCTTCTTTCTCTAGCTTTTTTTTTTTTTTCATCGTCTTGTTCACCGTTGTGCCACAAAGCAAAACTAGATGGAAAATATGAACGAGAAGCTAAATTAACTTGCTTCTCGCATGAAATACCACGAATGATGGCGCGTTTACGGGTTGGCTACACCGAGTGAATCCGCGCGAGGTCTTTGTGATAGCTGCTTTGCGAATGACTCGGGCGCTGATTCGAGTGTGTCGAGCTCAGCTTTCTTCTCTTCCTGCTACTCTGGACGAGGTGCATTGGCGGAATCGGTGGACACTATGTAAATATGTACGACGCTCTCTGGAACTATGTGAAGCGCTATGCAAGTATATGATTCACTCGTTCTTTTGTGGCAGACTTACGTAAGAAACGTCGAAACTCATGAAAAAGAAAATGAACCAGCAAAACTTTAAACGTGCAATTTGTTTTACCAAGATTGTTCCAGAGAAATCATGTTTTTCAGCCCGTATAGAGAGCTTATGCAATCTACGAGGACAGTTCCAAAGACACTGTTGCTAAGAGTGGTCTTGTTATTCGCGCAGGCGAACGCGTAGGCCTGTAACTTCCGCTTATAAACGATCAGACCGTGTCACTTTTTTTTATTCATTTCTTAAAATTATCTATTTTCCGCGAATCTCTTAAGCGGGCGACGTGTAGCCTTGTACGACACGCGTACGTGTCTTCAAATCTTTAATGATGTCTCGAGACAGAAAGAGAGAGAGAGAGTGAGAAAAAAGGAAGAGTATGTACGTGCGAAATTGAACAAGTTACCGGGAAGGGTGCGGAGTTAACGGCCCGCTCGGCACCAATCAAGAAGTGCCGCGTTGCTCCGCGCACGTTTTGGAAGCCTACGACGTCCATACTATAGGTGGCTGAAACGAAGGCTCGACTGCGAGCAGAACGGGAGTTCGGCGTGGGTTGTCTTTATTAGTGGCTCCTGCATGCGGCGCTTGGGAGAGAGTAGGATGAAGGCTGTTACGGGATTCTCGTCGGAATAGCGCGACGCCTCCGGTTCGGGTTACTTTTCTAAGTCGCAAATTGAATTCTAGAAGTAAAACGATAAGCAGGGAATTTGGCACTCGTTTGCAGCTGACATTGACATATGGCACCGTTGGTCGTGGTGAGGGCAGTGAAGGCTTCTGCGAACGCCTCTCACGAAAGAAAAGTATGTTTTGAAAAAAAAAGAAAAAAAGAGGGGAAGTGAAACTGTTTTGAACTGCTGTACGCCGATTGCGTGTTTCGTCATACTTTTAAAACTAGAAACTACATTTTAAACTAGAAACCAGTTTCCCCGAAGAAGACACATGAAACGAGATCCTGGAGTCTTGTTCGTATAATAGGAACGAAAGTTTCAACAAGGTGATGAGAGTGCTTTCACATCTCTGCACTAAACAATCTTTCACCTGCAAAACACAACAAAACAGCACGATACTACCGAGAAAAAGTAAATAGTGAAGGTGCGTACACTGGGAATATTAAACTTAGGCTGCGCAACTAGGGCTCTTTCTTTGCCATATTTTCGCTTTTCGTCCCTATATCTGCTTCCTCCAGCGCAGGGTCGCAAACGGGACCTGCGTCTTGTTAACCAGGGTCGAGTACGGATGACTATGGACAAGCAAGGACATGTCGCATACCGCTGGCATTCACGCAAGTTTATTCCCGGAAAAACACACCTATTTTTCGCATGAAAGTTGTAAAATTCAATCGTGACACGGCTATAAACACACACACACACACACACACACACACACACACACACACACACACACACACACACACACACACACACACACACACACACACACACACACACACACACACACACACACACACACACACACGCACACGCACACACGCACGCACTCATTTTTTTAAAATGTAGAAAGCCTCACAACCTCCCCAGCTGTCCTATCTCGTTGCCGAAAAAGGACTGATGTGCCTTGCAGATCGGGTTCGCATCCAAATTTTCGGCAGTGTATGGCAAGATGCGAATATGGTGACCCTTTGCTGGAGCTGTGGTACTCTCTAAGTCTAATGTTTAAGCAGCGAACTGTGTGCCCGAGATACGACAACTAGGAATGTTGGGCCGGTATTTTGTTGCGATTCCTTTAATGTCATAATGCCTTTTCGCGCTTATCGCGCTTTGTCAGTGGTCAGAGCGACGGTCCGCTCGCGTTATCAACGTTGATATCGCGAGCGGACCGTCACTCTGACCAATGACAAAGCGCGATAAGCGCGAAAAGGCATTATTACTTTAAAGGCATCGCTACACAATAGCGGCCTTGGAGAGGCATCCTAGAATAATATATATATATATATATATATATATATATATATATATATATATATATATATGGCTCCACGTGTGTCAGCCAGCCATCGATTAACCTTCACACAAGTGAAATTGCAGATCTCGACAAATTGTTTATCGCTGCAAATGCAACGCTATCAATGCGCACATGATAAAGGCCTATAGTCAGAGCTGGTTATATATATCCTACGCTCTCGGAACTCTTGGGTATTTTCGTTTTGTTTAGTTTTTTGTGTGTTTTTATGAGCTCAGCCGTGTCACGATTCAATTTTACAACTATCTCAAACTATCTTTTTTTTTTTTTTTCTGGGCGGGGGGGGGGGTTGTAGCGTGCTTGCGCGATGATGTACCTTGCTTTTGATCTGTGTCGACTGATAAATTGTCTTGTTTTTGTGTGAATAAACTTTAGTTTGAAGTAGCGCTCGTCCTGTCTAGTCCTCCTTTCTGGTGTCCTCGTTTTTTTTTTTTCTTTTTGCGCTTCAAGTCAAGTATAATAAGTGTCGGGGTCTCATAGCGGTCATATGCTCAAAATGTTGTTTTCTTACACGCATATCAGTTGAGCGCTATACTGGCTTGCCATGAGTGCCGACGTTTCGACGTGACAGATTTTTCTGTTTACGCGGTAAAAAGATTGCGCAACTATTTTCGGCAGGACGCACTACGTTGAAAAGTTGAATATTGCGAAGGCAGTTGGGGCCACGTCCACTTATTACTTTTGTTCAGAAGTGTCGTGCTGTTTTTATCCTTTGTTTTCGTTTTTATAGTGAAATTTGTTCATTGCCATAAGGACAAGGTACTGTTGCAGTTCTTAAGGGCAACAGAATTGGACAAGCGGCTGTAGCGTTGCAAGCGCTTCTTCTTTCTGAGGTTTTACGTGCCAAAACCAGTCCTGATTATGAAGCACGCCGTATTGGAGGGCTCCGGATTAATTTTGACCAGCTGGGGTTCTTTAACGTGCATTAAAACGCAAGCACACGGGCGTTTTTGCATTTCGCCTCCATCGAAATGCGGCCGCCGCGGTCGGGATTCGATTCCGCTACCTCGTGCTCAGCAGCGCAACGCCTTAGCTGACTGAACCACCCCGGCGGGTCAGTTGCAAGTGCTACTGTGCTGTGCGGTGAAAGTACAGTGACCGACTGTGATTGTGTGCCTGTGCTCCTTTCTTTCTCCATCTCTACTTTGCTGTCACTTTACCTCCCCTTCTCCTCTCTCCCTAGCGTAGGGTAGCAAACCGGATCTTCCCATCTGGTTAACCTCCCTGCCTTTCCCCTTTCTTCTCCCTCTCTCTACCTCTAGCGCTTTATTCTTCAAAGTCTCATTGCAAAAATAACAAAAAAAAAGTACACGATAGTGACGCCTGCTATACGACGTGCAACAATGAAATGCACCAACCAGGTAAGCGCGAGCACTTATTAGCACAAGGTGAACTCATCCATTTCTCCTGAGGGTTATACAATGTCGGCGAAGATACTGCTGTAATCCCTTCTTAGAAACTTTTGTATCAGTTCCCTGTGGCTTAAAAAAAAGCGTTAGAATTTCAGCGCTGGAGATTTCATCTCTCCGTTTATTATTACATACGAAGTGCGGAAAATTTAGTCATTAAGCTGCTCTTCCTAAGTTACAGGGACCGACTCAGTGACCGACTGCCGTCTTTATGGATGCCTCTTCAGTATTCTCTCTCTCTCTCTCTCTTTTATTTCGTTCTTTATTTCTTTCAATCACTAAACTCCATCTCCCTGCGTAGGGCAGGAAACAGAACACCATCTGGTTAACCTCCCTGTACTGTCTATCGTTTTCTATCTATCTCTATGTTATATCGAAGAAGAAAAAAACGCACAAAAAGACAAGGAAAAAAAAAGAAGCCAGCAAGAGATATTGAAAAAACAGAAAAGCCGGTGACGAAATCACACCCTTGGCACGGCATTTTATCACGTACGGAGACTCCATGTATAGACAAGAACGGATGTGACTGTGAGTGAGAAAATTGATGGAAGCAAACATTTCCCGGGTGCATCGTTTCTGTAGACTTTCGCAAGCCAAACAAAACGGAAGTGAGACTACTCCGTGCGTAATTTCGCATGCGGGAGCAGGGCGCCAGATCACGCTTCCGATGTCGAGATCGTGCGCGTGAATGCATTACGCCGGGTTCGAGAAACTCAGCGCGCATTTGTTTCGGGGAGGAGATCCGTTCTCGTAAAACGAAAGCGAAGACGAGCGCTAGAGGGAGGCGGGAAAAAGGAGTTATGTGTTTACGTAGCAGGGCAAACAGTGCAGAATGACGGAGACAGCAACAGGCTTAGTATGAAAGGGATTGCGCGGAACCCGTTGAGTCATTGACCCCTGTTAACGGAGAATCCCGCCTAACATTTTCCTATCCGTCAGACGGAGTAGGCGAAATTTAGTGTTTTAAATAGGTAGGAAATAAATATATTTGTAGCGTGGCCGAACTTTAGTGCTATAGTGGGGGCATATACGCTCTAATAGCCTGTCAGGACATACTTCCACCGTTTTCAGCTGTATAAAACTGCGCAGGAGTGTAAATGAGTGTGGTGGTGTCAGCCGACCAACCGACCGAACGGCTGACTGACTGGCTAGCTGACTAACTGACTGGCCAACTAACGGGCTGGGTGGCTGGCTGGCCAGACAGAAACCTTTGGTTTCTGTTGCTTGTCGTTGGCTTCAGCCAGCGCCCGAAGAAAGATACCTGTCGCTAAAATTATTCGCGTTTGATACCAGACGCTGTAGAGATTACCGTTGATGGGTCAGTACCCTGGAGTCAGAAAATCGTGAGCCTTCTTAACGTGGCTGTAGCTTTTTGGATTCGGCTGATGCTTAACTGACATCAGCATTGCCTTTGGCAATGTTGCACCGTTTTCGTTAGACGCAGACTGATGTGGCCTAAATACCGTCATGGAGAGCTTTATTTCATCTACATCTTGAATACAACGCAGCTTAGTATAACGTGTACAGTAAGGTATCTGAATACTAAATGGGAGACAGCACAATTATTCAAGCACGGACACTCGTAGGAAATTGATGATCTCTGTTGATTTGCGGGAAATACAACTGTCTCTGCGTGTGCCTTCGTGTGCGCGCGTTCGTGTGCGTTTACAATAAATTGTGTAGCGGGCGTGTAAGTTTAAGTCCACTACACATTCCTCGATTATACTTGAAGCACGTTTCTCATTTCGAGTTGAGCTATTACATTTTCGACCTTGTTAAAAAAAAAGGGGGCTGGGGGGTGGGGAGGGGGCAGGCATACATTTTGTTGCTTCTGACAATCGCGTTTGCGACTGAATAAAGCTTAACAGCTGATAAATATTTGTTTTCGCTAGCATAACGTGTCGTTGTAGCACCACGGACACACAGAAGAAAAAATAAAGCGAGAGCTTCGATCGGCCGCCCTCCCGCATTTCTGCCAGTACGCACAAGCACTCGGGAAAATGTTAGAATCTGAGTGCGAGGCAGGAGTGGCTTTATTTGTAGATCAAGATCGTGAACGCAAGACCAACCACCAGATGTCTGTGGCGCACGCTGTGTCCAGACTTTAATCAAGCATGTTTTGCTCGAGGGAGGCAAAGCATGTTAGAGCCACAGGACAGACGAGTAATAGGCGGGAGGCTTTGTTAGCTCCTGGCGGGCGTGCCGCGAAATTCAATGCGCCTCCTATGTCGAAGGAATGATCCTGCACAAGCATTCCGGCATTCCGGGTTGCGTAGTGTGTCGACGGATTACGCAGCGTGCTCGCAAATGGTGTCGTATTAACTCATAGCGATGGGAACCTTTTCTTGAGAGAAGTGTCGATAGTGAACTCACCAGTAAACCATAAGGCGAGCGACTGCTGCGGTATTTTCACATTTGATTAGATTTTTACTCCAAACCTACATTTGAACCATTAGTGTCACCGCAGTGAAGAGCTCCAAGGTTGTTTTTAAATGGAAACCTTCATTGCATACTGTCGATGGTTTTGCGTCTTTCGTTGCTGTCTTGCCGATTCAGCCGGCACTGAATAATGACCGACAGAACAGCGCCTTGAGCATGCCTGTGTTCTGGGTAATAAAACAATAAATCACGACACAAATTCTGTGCTATAACGTCAGGTCGTATCTCTCAAGCACGCGGAACATTTAACGTAATAGCGCATAGCACTGAACGGCTTATTTAATTTTCTAATATTTCTTATAGTTGGGCCACCCCATTCTTGGCCCACTGGGTATGTGACACACGGTGCGTGCCCATCCTTCAGAATTGGTACGGGCCACTTTGACAAAGTGGAATTTGGAATAATTAAGTGTATTGACATAAGTGTCGTGCTGAAACTAATGACAAAGAGGCGATTCAGAACATGCTGAAAAGTCTGCTGAACTCTATGCGCGTGGTTCTTTCTGAGATCCAAACGCCGGCTGCCAAGTCCGCTCTACAGTTGCTTGCCGTGCTGGAGCCGCTCGTTACAGCTCTTCTGAAACAGCTTACGAAGCATAGACTTTATGCGCCTTCGTACGCCCGTGAATGAGTGCCAGTCACTAGCCAATCCTTTTGATGTGTATCAATGTCTGGCAGGTCTTCAAAGACCTTTCCTGCTCTCAGTGATCGCTTGAAAAGACATGCTGACAATGTTGATTTTGGGGAAAACACGGAGAATGCGGGAGATGGAAATTCAAGACGATGAGTAACACGAGAACTATAGGATGAGAGCTGGAGCCAGCGTTTCGACAAGTGTACTTGTCGTGATGTCCTGGAATACTTCCTCAACGTCCATGTGGGCCCGTGCCATTAGCAGTGCTAAAGGATCTTGCATCTAGCATCCCTCTAGTCAGTCGTCATTATCACTCATCCCGTATTTTCTTCCCGTCTTTTCTTTCGTAGCAGGCTAGGGCCCACTAGCTCAGGCCGACCTATTTGCCTCTCACTTAATAAAATTCTCTCTCTCTCTCTTCTCTGGGGCATACTGGTGCATACACGTCTCATCACAATTCTACGCTCGACAAACATGACCACTAGGAATCCTTTAAGCACACGAGTGCCTCTAGGTACACGAGCGTTTTCGTGTTTCTTTAGGTACATGAAATCTAGGTACAGTGCCGTCCACTGCTGTGTAGAGCGCGCGAACGGCCGGCTTTGCTCTGCGGGACGACACCTGGCGGCGGTTGCTGTGTCCGAGATAGCGTGCCCAGGAGCATGCGCGGCATAATAAACATGCAAACTTGCGCGTGTTGCATTTAACCAGAGGTGATGTTCGTAAGCGCCTTTGTTATCTCGAACAGTGCGTGAGCGCGCTTCATTTGTTGCGAAAGGACCTGCGCGCGTTATCAGCCCATACGTTTCATACTATGGCATTTGCCATGCCGCAAGTGCCCTCAGACCAAGTGCAGATTAGGGTAAACAAAGGCGCTTTTCAACGTCGCCACTCGTCAAAAGCAGTTCTGCATGCCTATTAGGCCGCGCATGCTCCTGGGTACACTATCTCGGACCCAGCAACTGCCGCCAGGTGTCGCCCTGCAGAGCAAGCCGGCCGCTCGCGCGCTCTACACAGCAGTGGACGGCACTGTACACGAGTGTTTCAGCATGTCGCACCCATCGAAACGAGGCCACCCCGGCCGGGATCGAACACGCGACCTCGAGCTAAGCAGCGCAACGCTACAGCTATACTAAGTTATACCGCGGTGGCTGAAATATAACAAGAATGCATGACGAAGAATGCAAGGAGAAAACAGGACCACCCAGACGTACAAAGCAGCTGGCTCTACACGTTTTGCGTCTGGCAGCAGAGACGCGTCTACCAAAAGCCAGTGGGCGTAGGATCATCCTCGAAATGTGGGTGTTTGACAACGTTCGCTTGTTTTCCCAGATATAGCATGACACCTTCAGTATAGTGCGCATGACTTTGCACGACGGGTGCTTCTGTGCCTCTCGGAGCGTCACTTCAAGATATCAACAGCGCTTAATTTTGTTTTGTGGCATAAGGGCAACTGCCGCTGGGACGCTGTTACATTCAAGATCACCGCATCAACCAAGACATGATCACCGCTGCTGGACAAGAGCGGTGATCACATCACCGATCCGACAGCGAAAATCCTGCTCCTTCAGTGGCGGTGGGAGCAGTCTCGAAATGCGACTGTTTGACAACGTTCGCTTCCTTTCCCAGGTTAGTAATAGTTTGACCTTTCGTGCCAGAAAGTCTAGCAATGTGTGCCTTGTGCTGTTGACACACCCGAGAAATACGTTGTCCGTGTTATGCTAATGCGTTGTTGTTACCGTAGTGCTAATTCTGTTGTCGAAATATGTGCAAGAGAACGCCGGGCCGACCGATGTACAAAAACTGAAATTAGACGACATGATAGCTCTGGTGCAAACCTTAACTCGCATAACGAAAAAACATGATAAAGGGAAAAGTTTACGTTAGTGGCTAGCGTGACTTAAATGAAAAAGGCTCAGAAACAATAATGGGAATTGATGTGAGTGAAATGAAAATGAACCTCGTGGCTGTTCAAACCTGTGTAAATGAAATTTAAAAGACAAAAAAAAAGTTTGAACTGAAGTAGACGGTAACACGTGTCGACTTCCTGCTGTTGAATTTGCCGCGTGATAGTGCTTGCGTTTGAATTACAAGGTACATATGCCTCGGATGATAATCGAAGTAAAGAAAATGCAAGGCTGCTAGAGATGCACGCCAAGTTTCAGGACAGAATGCGACGTGACATTCTTTTGTACCGTGGCTTACTGAATTCCCCTTCGGAATCTTGAAATGAGACGGAAGAAAATCGGCTCAACGTAGTCTCTGATGCTCCAGATTACCCCATCTGCAAAAACCCAAAGGGTGGACTGGTCGGATGTGTACATGGCAAACAAATGCTGTCCGGTTGTGAAATTTTCAGAAGGGAATAGGTTTGGGCATGTTGGTTATTCATCGTACTCCGCTGTGTTAGTACTGCGCTATGTTAGTTGTATTACGGTGAAATTTTCATCCTGCGAAAAGGAGCAGCAAGTACGTGCACCACCTGCAAATTCAAAGATAGTGGCAGTGCAGTAGGCGAAGATTTTCCACCATGGATAAGACATGCGCGGAAGAAGTCGATTGGGGTCGATATTGAGGCAGAAAGAAGCCGATCAAGGTCGACGAAGTTTATGGTTTCAATTTTACAGATAACTATGTTTATGAGCTTGCCGGTATTGTCGATGATCATTCGGATGTCTCAACGTTATCGCTACACGTGTTACAAAATAGTGGTGCGTGAGGGGAGATGGAATAAAATCGAGAACAGAAAGCTCCCTTTCTTTTTGCTTACCAACACAAGAAGCGTATTACCGGAACGCAATGGACTGAACGGCGTGATAGACGCGCGTGGCTCTGAGGTAGCATTCCTGACCGAAACGTGGCTTTCTTCAAAAGTGTACAGCAAGTCGTTTTCCCGTGACGTCATGGTACGGAGCTTCACACCGTGTTAGCACCCGAACATGGCAGCCATGATGACGCCAGTGCACCATTCCACGCGTATATTGTTTTGCCTTTTGACGGTGACAATTTGTCCCCGGATTGGCCTTGCTATCGATTGGTTGCTCAGCGCAAGGCGCGCCCATCGTGTGCTATCGTGCCATCACGTTTCTTGTTTACGCAACTTCTCGACGTGGAAATACTCCAAGATGGTGGCCACAATGGCGTCAATGCAAATAATTTATAACTTTTTGATTGTGGGAAGCGTTTTATTCTTTGCCGGGGTCAAAACAGGTCTAAAGGAAGTGGCGGCGATGTTCTGATTGCTGTGGCGGATAACCTTTTTTCTTCTTGTGTTCGCGCCGTTAGTGACTTAAAACTGGTGTGGGTTTAGGTTGATATCATTTTTTAAAAATGACCTTGGGTGTTCCTTATCATTCTTCTACTTCGTCTTACTGTATCAACTTTGTCAATGACCCCCAAAATACTATTTGCGGAATGATGGCATATTGCCCAAACGTTTCTGAATTACTTGCGGGTGATTTTAATTACACGGATGTTAAATGTTCAGCTTATTTTATTCAGTTTGTCTTCTACTCACTGTAGCAAATTTTCAAGCCTTTGTTACAATTTGGACATTAAGTAGCCCCTAAACTACTCTAAGCTCGAAAATGTGTTATATAGTGGCAGCTGTGTACCAGTTTACAGTGAACACACGGCCGCAATATTTTTTCGCCCTTATCAACCGCAATATATTTATCGCCCTTCGTCAACTGACCAATCGATAGCGTTTACCCTAGTGACGTCACGTGCAGGATCCTACTGCCGTCGCGATATGCGGAGGATGAGCCAGAAAAGACCACAAACGAGCCCGCTATTTTTTTTTTTTAATTTGTGGCCTCCCCGTGGCACGTGAAGCTGCCATGTTCGCCAAAGGGGATCATCGCAGTATTACGTGCGCGATGCGCGTGTTTATTTGAAAATTGTTGTAAATGTCACAGGTGGTTTAGGAGTCGCCTAAACAAATTGTTACCCCGTCAACGTGGATTACGCCATCTACTTCTAGTGTGTTAGATCGTGTGCTACTACGGTACCTGATATGTGTGTTTTCATTGATTATCTTAAGGGTCTGAGTGACCAGTTGAGCACCAGCGAAATCACACTACATATATCACAGAATATTGAGCTGATGACTTTTACGCCATTAGTAATCGTTAGTTATGTGTTTTCATAGATTAAAGAAGCGTTTGTTCCACTAAAGCTGGTAATGTATAATAATAACGTGCCCGCTAAAGTTATTACCTCACCGTCACAGTGGAATACCTACCGCTCAATAATTACAGACTATAAAAAAGCGCTGAAATAAGCAAAGGACACATTTTTGACCTCGATCGGCACATTGGGGGCGAAGTGCAAAATGTTCGTGTACTTACATTTACGTTCACCCAAAGAAAGCCAACTTGATTATTATTATTATTATTATTATTATTATTATTATTATTATTATTATTATTATTATTATTATTATTATTATTATTATTATTATTATTATTATTATTATTTCGTTTTGTTTAGAATACGCGTTCGGTTTTTTTCTTAAACCTGTTCTCGGGTTCCAACATCTGAAGACCAGTGAACTGGCCAAAGTGTTCTGCTCTAGCTTCTACATCGACAGTCACCACCTGTTGTGCCCAGGAACGGGTAGCCCTGGAATGAGGGCTACTGGAGAGAGGATGCTATCAGCTTGCCAAGCAACAGATGGATCAGACATGTGGTCGGGAAATAGGCTTTGGCTCACGGACAGTAAGTTTTCAAGACATTACTGAAATTTAAGCGTGTGCAGGGCCTCCCCGCTTTCATTTAAATAAACATTTATGCACAGGGAAAGCTTGACACAAAGATTATTATTGACTTTGTACCCGCTACTCGGGTAATGCCTTGAATGCATTAGAGCAATTGAATAAATGAATGAATATAAACCACCATGCAAGAACACACAACTACATGCGCAGGCACATGACGCTCTTTGGCCGCATTTTGCGTTGCGCCACAACACGCTACCACATCATCATCATCGTTATAACGCGCAGGCGCTCGCTCGCTCGCTCACTCACTCACTCACTCACTCACTCACTCACTCACTCACTCACTCACTCACTCACTCACTCACTCACTCACTCACTCACTCACTCACTCACTCACTCACTCACTCACTCACTCACTCACTCACTCACTCACTCACTCACTCACTCACTCACTCACTCACTCACTCACTCACTCACTCACTCACTCACTCACTCGCTCGCTCGCTCGCTCGCTCGCTCGCTCGCTCGCACGCACGCACGCACGCACGCACGCACGCACGCACGCACACCTTCCAACACCTCCCAAGGAGACCACCGTCCACCCGCTCATCGTGTTTTACGGGCTGCCTAGAAAAAAAAAAAAAAAAAAAAAGGAAAGGACGCACACGTGGACGCATCTGCGTGCATCCCCGACCACCAGTAAGAGTTCGAGTTTCATGCAAGAAAAAAAGAAAAAAGCGGGGGGGACCGGAGAATACGAGCCCTTCCAATGAGCGAGCCGCCACGGAACAGTGAAATACGCATCTCTTTTGTCGCCATCGGCACGCGGTGCATACATCTCCATTTTTGCCGCTCTTTCGCACCGCCACCGTCGCTGCCAACGACGAAGACGGGACAAACCGCATTCGTCTTCATTGCGACGCCCTCACCCATTAGCTCCGCCGCCCGTCGTTCCAACCGTCCGCGCCGCTCTCTCAGAAAGCTGGATCGAGGCATCGAGTGACGACGGCGGCCGTATGGGAGAGGACGAACACCATTGTTTCTATTTTCCGGCGACGTCTCCTTCGAATCCTCGAGTGCGGATCGCTGCTTTATGCACCGCGGGGGCCTTCCGGCCGAGCCTGGCCTAATCTGTTCCTGTGTTGGCAGGCGGCACGCCGTCTGCATTAGACGGTGCTCGTCGATGTGACGCCTGGGGTGCAGGAGTCGTGAGTGCCTGGCGACGTATACGTACGTCGTCAGGTCCTATACCGGCCCACGCGATAGCTAAGTGCGGGTGCGTGTATTGGCCGCGTCATCCCCAGGACACTGCACATGACATGGAATAATGGTGGCCGACGTCTGTGTGGTCACAAACACGAGACGGCAATGATGGGTTTTTTTTTGTGCTCTCAATGAGAGGTATTTGTTGAGTGAGCGAACCCTTTCACCTCCTTGGTTCGAAACTATGTTATAATATTTTTTTTTACACCCCGAAGCCACATGCATGGTTTTTAAAGCGAAGCTTTATATGTTTAGGCGAAATCATACATGGCTAGGCGAAATCGCCTGTGTAGTGAAAACTATCATCATCAGCATTGGCTCGAGCGTCATCGTCTTCTTCCGCAGCTGGCTTGTTAGCGCCCCTCGGGTTGCGCTCGTGCTCGGCACGCGCTCGTGCCACTGCTCCCGCGTTCGTCGTCGTCGTTTTCTTCTTGCTCGCACTCGACATTCAAAAAGCATTTGACACTATCTCGCACTCCACGATTCTTGAGGGGCTCGATGACGTAGGATGTGGTGATAGAATACATTGCTACGTGCAAGACTTCTTGAGCAACCGCACCGCCCATATTGGGATAGGTACGACACGATCACTCGCATATGACCTACCGGGGCGAGGCACCCCTCAAGGCTCTATACTATCACCGCTCCTTTTCAACATCGGCCTACGCAAACTGGCACTACAACTGGAGGAGCACAGAGATCTCGGGTGCGCCATATACGCGGATGATATTACGCTATGGGCCACTCCAGGCTCG